>NC_032019.1:1631396-1636989 GCF_001865875.1 Lupinus angustifolius | reverse complement strand
TGATGGACTATGGAGCGCCCCCAACCCAATGGCGGAAGATGGAGATTGATGATATTCGCCAAGGTGGAGATTGTTGTGCAATGACTCATATCTCTAGATAACAGCAATACAAGTTATGGGCTTGGGCTGATGTAAAGGGGTTGGGGTAGAGGGCTATATATATTGATGTTATGTAAACCTAATGCAACAAGGAGAAGAATAGTAAAAACACTAATCCTTATTCTCTAATAATATATAGTGGTAGCCGCTCAACGCTCCCGGGGACGTAGGCACAATTGGCCGAATCTCGTTACCAAATCTCTTGTGTTATTCTCTTGTCTCTATACTCTTTACTATTTGATTGTTCGCTTGTTCCCAATAGTAATCTACAATTTGCTAAAACGAGGAAAGTTAAAGATAATGTTAGATATGAACTTAATGAAAATTTAATGAGAAAACTTACTTAGATGAGTTTGGGTTTGAATCTATCCTGATTTCGAATATTGGGTTTGATGTCGTGTTTGATATAAGTGATACTCGATCCTAAACTCGACTAAAACCAGATTAATATATTAAATCTGAAATTATAGATTTATCTTATACATAATTGACAAACAATAATAAATAAATAAGGGTCTATTTAAATAATAAAAAGACATATTTTATGTCAGGTTTGATGTGAGTTCAAGGATACATGAAACTCGACGAGACAAGAGTGATAATATTTTTAAACTCTACTATATTCTAAAGTTCAACTTTAATTTGGATAAGCAAAAACTCAGTCTCGATATGTACTCTTATCATTCCTAACTAATACCATTTTGATGTCATAATTTGTCGCCTCTTTAGCAATATTTGCTAAGAAAAAGATACATGTCTGTATCAAAAATATAAGAGTAATCATTTGTATTCAGTAAAGTTATTAGATAACTTATAATATAGTCAATTAGTTTACTTAATAAAAAGTTAGTTAGTTAATTCTGCTTTGAAAAACAAATTATTTAATAAGCTAATAACTCATATAAGCTTTTTGAAATAGTTTAAATTTCTGAATAATAAATGGTATTTTTTTACCATAACAAATTATTATTTTTTTGTGATATGTGGTTGTCACCCCAATAATTAACATTCCAAGAACCAAATCGTTAAAATTTGGCTTAATTCAATATTTATGATCTAGTAAGGTTTTATATTACTAGATCAACGAACAGTTTTGTTAGTAAATAACTTATTTATTTCATTTTACAATTAGCAACTACTAATTTTTCATTTCTAGCTTATTAGATTTGTGTTACATTATACGCTTCATGCCGACATATGAGTTTTCAGTTACTTATAAGCTAGTATCAAAGTCATTAAAACGGGTTTCCAAGTGTGAAGAACATCTTGCTCCTGATTTTGGCATGGTTTTGATGAAGACACCAACATCACCAAAAAGAAGAAAAAGAAGAATACTTATAAAGACAATGAAGAATCAAGCTTCAAGATATTCAAGACTTTTAGTCTAAGTCTAAATAGGTACTTCTATCTTATACTCTTAATTGTACAATAGTAGTAATGCTCAAACAATTTTTTAAGAAAATTGAAACACTTTAAAATATTTAAAACAATTTTCAAAAATAGTGTGTAACATGTGACTTCATCCAAGTAACAGGTTACAAATGTGAGAAAAGAGTTATCCAACTTAAAACTGATCAGAGTAATCCATTATTGTATTTGAGTAACAAATTACTAGTGTTATTAAAGTTGAGTAACCGATTACTCAACTTGCTGTAATCAATTACTCTAATTGAAAATAAATGATTAGTGGACTTAACACTTGAGTAAACGATTACCCAATGCTGTAATCGATTACTGAGAGTTGTTGTATCAGATTTTCAAATTCAAAGTGAATGAGTTTCAATCCAAAAGACATGTTTTCTTTCCAATTAATTCCTACCCTTTCAAAGAAACATTTTGGCTGATTGAAAATCTTATATAAAGGCATTGAAACTCATAATCACTACACACAACTCTCATACAAATTTCAAAAGCTCTTACACATTTTCTGAAATCATTTTCTGAACTTTTTGCAACAAATTCTTAAACTTTCAAAGTTGATTTTTCTGAAGTTGCTTAAAGTGAAAGTATTTTAAGTTTACAAACTTATAAAAGAGCATTATTACTAAGTATACAAAGTGTTGTTTAGATTACAAGTTACATTACTTTCATACTTGTAAAAGGCAATTCCGCCATAGTTAAACATTCTTTATTATTATTGCAGAATACTTTATTTGGTGTGTGACAAGAAAGGGGATTAGAATCACTTGGAAAAGTGTTTTCCAAAAGTGAATAAGGATTAAGGATTAAAGAGTGTGTAAGGTACATAGAAATCTCGGAGTGAGATATTGTAATTGCAACTCATAATCTTTAGTTGAAAAATCTCTTGTGCTGCAAGAGTACTGGACGTAGCCTTCGGTGAACAAGTGAACAAGAAGATGAACCAATATAAAAATCATTGTATACTCTCTTTTCCCTTATCTCTTTGATTTTACTTATTAATTTTCTGCATATATTTTCCGCTGCACTTTAACTCTCGATTTTACAGAAAAAGTTGCCATAATTTTTTTAAATCAACTAATTCACCCCCTCTTAGTTGCAATCTCAATCTTACACCAAGATCTGCACCATTCTGATGCAACCATGCATGTTTGCCAAACAAGGTTGAAAACACCAGTATGATCAGGATTTAGGAGTGTTTACCTTGTTGCTCCATCAAATTCTGAAAGCTAGGTTTATATATTTCAACTTCCACTTTTCTAATTAAACGCCCATCATAACAAAGAGGAGGAGTCTGGAAGATGGGTATACACTACGAAGAATGGGTGATGGCATTGGCCATAAATATCTAGTGTGATCCTTGGATCTCAATCCACCACTGTTGAGCGTGCAAGATCATCATGCATTTAATGAAGTAGTACAAAAAGTATAGCATCTTATAACTTTAACTTGTGAAGAGGGCTACTTAAAAGAGAGTAGTTGATTACGTGGAAGAATGACATGGCTTAGCTATTTTTTCTTCGCTCATCTATCAAAGTTTAGTGTACACTCTCACTAGTGCAGCTTAATATTTTTAACCTATAGTTTTTTTAATTCAACTCTCAAAAGAAAATACCAAAATTCACAACTTCAAGCTGGTGAAGAGAGAGTAAACTAAAAACACTAAATTATAAGTGGAGAATCTTATAACTTCAGTTTCACGTGAGGTTTTTTTATTTATTAAAGGTGGGTCTTATGATAAATTAGTATCTAACAACCATTTGGTGAAAGCCTAATTTGAAGTGCTCATTTAACATTCTAAATAAAGGGAACAGTCTAAGGCATCATAGTGAAAAATAAAATATTTTAACGACTTAAATGTAAATGAGGGAGTGCCTTTTGCAAGTATCATTTCTTTATCAATAACATATGTATCAAGTATTAAAGTCTTACCTCAGTTAAAACTATAAGTGAATGTCTATTAATAATTTGGGAAATTATCTCCCATGAGCTAAGTTTCCGATGAAGTTATTGGTATATCCTCAAATATTTATTTCATGCAAACTTATTGGTTTTCTTGTTGTGCAATCAGGTTGTGAAATGCTTCGTTAATTTCGAGCTGGAGAAATAAGCTAAGAACAACTCTTCTGCACATTCAAGTGAATTTTGATGCTCACGGTGATGACCTTTAGCTGATATGGGAAAACGGGCTTTCAGAATATATTCATTTTGGATCTCTTTTTGACTTCATCACTAATGGTGAGATGATTATTAGGTTTAAAGATTGTTTGTGAATTAAGTTTTGAATGAGATAAGTGGTTACTCTAATATTCCATTGTCTCCCATCATGTTGACGTGGTCATGCATAGTGGGTGGATCACATAGTGGAAAATAATGGTCCTTTATTCTAAAATTATTGTGTTCATATGTCCCTGATCAATCAGGTTTTCCAAGTAATTATAAATATTATTTTATGTTTTTAGAAAAATTCTATTTTAATTATATGACACTTTTCCATTAGATCGGGACAAGAAATTGGAACAATGGTCATTTTATCTTCCTATCTACGTGTTGCACATGCAATTTTGCTATATAGATCATGTATGTTTATCATTTTTTTGTGGAGTAATAATCATCTTCGTTTTATCGTTGTGATTTTAGAACAAGTAGTGCGTTGATAGATTCTCTAGCTTACTTTGCCAGAGACAATGATTCTTGCGTGTTATGGACTACAAGATCCCCCATCTTTCATTGTTTTTTTTGTTTGCTTTGTGCTGATGCCATTAATAAAATGCATTATCTATAATTAGAAAGCAAAACTTTGAAATTCTTTATGCACAAAATATAGCAAGTAACAACCAGTGGAAAGAATCAATCTCTTTCCAATCGAAACTTGAAAAGAAGACTGAAAAAAACAATTACCAATTATGGACTATATATAATCACTATGGGTAGGGCTAACACAACTAAGACAACGAAAGTAGAGGTCTTTATTTTTCTTTTATTTGTGTAAATAGAATAATGAGAATAAATAGAATACTACTTATTTGAGAGAGGGAGAATTAAAGAGAGGGAATAATGAGAAATAAATGGGGAGTGGAGAAAAATAAATCAATTGATTCTTATAGATGATTAAATAATTTTCAGGGGATTCAAATTATCTTTTAATTAATGCTTATCATAGGCATAGATAGATACATGGCTAGAAAAATAGGTTATAATATTTAATTTTCATGTTTCCTTTTACAAGATATAGATTGTATTCAAATCACAAGTTAAAAACGTATTATTATGAATTAAAACGAAAAAGGAGAATCGCCCATAAATGAAAAAGATTCTTGATTAATGCTCTTCTCATTTTATGAAGTAAAGTGGTTCTCAAATTGTAAGACATGATAAGGGGTTTCCTCAATCAAATTGATTAACAATAGAAATTTGTGAAATCATTGTTTGATTATAATCTCCAATCATGCCTTCTCAAACATGTTAATCGTGATCATGCCATTGTTACCCAATTGAGAGAGTTTACTGGAAAAAAATTATTCAACGAAAGTTTCTACTATTTTAGAGGAAAAAATCGATGTTTTAAAGTATATTACTGGATTTCTAAAAACTTTAGTGTGAAAGTAAATTCTAGTTAGAATTTTAGTCCAAGTCTAGAAAAAATGGTTCTACAATAAAAGTAAGTATATCATTGGATACCTCAATATCATTGATTTTAATTGGTCAAAAATACAATTTAAAATCATTTCATTCAAATATTAATTAACTAAATATTATTTATTTACCAATCAGAATCAATTGAACAAAAAATGACACAGTTTTATGGGTTAACAAAAAAATTCATTAATTAGAACATACCCATTTCATGTTAAAGTAACATGAAGCTAAGGCAATCAAATACACTATGAAAAATTATATAAATCATCTTATCTCATATTTCCTTTTTTACTAGTTCATATAAAATGTGTGGCATTCTACAAATAACTTTTGCATATAGTTCTCTCCTCCATATAATTATATGAGAGAATTCATTCCCCAATAAGTTTCAGCTTGCACACCTTTAAAACAATATATATATATATATATATATATA
>NC_032019.1:1625542-1631296 GCF_001865875.1 Lupinus angustifolius | reverse complement strand
TATATATATAAATAATAGTTACTCAACTTATATAAAAATTATGAGAATAATAAATCTAGGTTTTACAACTAATTATGAATGATTATGATTAAAAATTAATTATTGGTCATATGATGATCATGTGTATGTATGTTTTAATCTTAACCGTTCAATCAAAATCTAAAGGTACATATTAAGTGTTTTTATTTCTCTTGTTCTCACATGTGTAACTCTTATATATATATATATATATATAGTATTCCTAACACGGGTAATGTGAGATTTTAGAAGAGTATACAAAAATAATAATCATATTCCTTCTAAAAACTATTACAATTAAGTATGTGGTTATTTTTGTCCAAAATTTTTGGTGTATAATACTAATCTAGTCCTTCTAAAATTCTATTTTATCTATATTATCAATATATATATATGTCTTGTAGTAATCGCATAGTGACTACAAATAACTTTATTGTGTTCTGGTAATAATAAAATGAAAACCAAGTTCACTTGAAAATACACCCAACTCAGGTTATTGTCAAACAAACATCTAGAAGATTATATGATTATTTTAAAAGTACGCAATGTTTCCTTCAACTTTAATTAAGATCAAGCCGTTTACAGCCAAATTAATATGTAGCATGATGTGGAGAGGGCTTGTTCCCTTTTAAAGTTGAACATATATAAAAATATATCATCAGCAACATCCATCCTACTTGATCCATCATTATTAAATGGGAAATTTAAAAGAATGTAATATCTATATATTCTCAATGTCAAAATTTGTATATAGAAACTATATTATTCATTATTTATTTAGATTAAATTTTTAAGATGTTAATAATAATTAAACATAAATGTTGATTGATATAGTAAGAGTTATAAAACTCATACACTTTTGACTTCTCAATTTAAAATCCATTGATGGGTCACATAGTTCTTGTCCAAAAGGCATCTCTCTAAGCAACACATATGGTATCATTTTTATTTTCTGTCGATGGTATGTCAATTATGCTAACGTTTCTAATTACGTATCTTTTGACATTGGTTAAGTTTACTTTATGTCAAAAGTTATTGATTGATAAAAGTAATATTTTAGTTGCTGAAGTTGCTCTTCTGGCTCCACCAAAGTACCCAACTGTTTAAGCTAAGTATGAATCTTGATGATTTAAATATTTGCAATTTGCAACTTCATCATTTACCTAAAAAATTGCAACTTGGTATTTGACAGCTCATGAGAACCTAGCGGCTTATCAATAAGATCCTCAATGATATAAAGTAATAGTTGTGAGTCTAAATCTTCATCATTTAAATAATGGCAACTTGCTAAATTTGACAGTTCATGAGAAGGCTACTTTATTAATTTGTATTTAATTCTGTAGTGTACTGTAAGCTTTGGTTAAATCATTAATTTCTATAACCTTATCCCAAATAAAAATGCTACTTTTTCTTTTCTTTTAGATTTATTCTTAAAGAGAGAATGAGATATGAGTGTGTTAATAATTTTTTAACAAGAGATGAAGTTTTAGCAAGTAGTTAAATTAGGATTAGATAATATCGAGTACCAGACTTATTTAGTATTAGAGAGTCTAATACTAAATTCGGATTATAACACATGGTAGTACTAACAAAGAATTGAAGTAAAATTTTATTTCCAGTATTGGAGAGTTTGGAGAGGATCTATTCTGTTGAAGTATGAGACATTGTTGATGTGAAGTGTTGAGTCTTTATGGAGTATAAACCCCAACACAGATGCCCCCCAGGCCCCAAGTGTCTGTCTATCCCTTCACCAGAATAAAGTGTGATTATACATTATCTTGGAATGTTTTTAATTTAAGGAAAAATATATGAGGTTAAGATATAATATAATTGAAGTGATAAGGTAGTCTGATGGTAAAGATGACGAACGTAAGAGATGTAGTGTAGAAGGTTGTGGGTTTGAGTCTCACCATTAACAACAACAAAAAAGGAATTATAAGGTGGTTTAATAGTTAGGGTGAAGAACATTGATGGTAGAGTGTCACTCACAACAAAAATACTAATATACTAACAACTAATAATTGCCTATTAAAAATATATAATATAATTATCTTGTTAAAATATGGTATATTAATATTTTGTTAGTTTATCTTATCCTATTAGTTTATTTTACTAATATTTTGATTTTGGACTTTTTGTTATTGGTGTCCAGCTTACTATAGAGTCATCTTTTATGGTTTATTGTAATTATGAAGATCTCATTGTAAACCGTTCTTTCAAAAATAAGAACCTCTCAAAGATTGTAGGAAAAATTTCGCAATTGTTAAGATGTCTTCTCACGAATTCAAAATTGAGAAATTCAATGATGGGAATGATTTTTATATGTGAAAAATTAAGATGAATACACTCCTCATTCAACAAGAGTGTGTGCATGCTTAAGGTGAGCATGACCTGACCCTAACTACGCCCGATCTTAATTAGATCTAAATATGGTCGAGTTTGATTTAAAAAATGTTGATTATTTATGAGAGATTTTACTTTATTTTGTTAAGGAAAATGATATATAGTTTTATTAAATCTTCCTGATAACAAGAAAGTAAAATATGTCATAAGATGATACTTTAATTATTAATGGATTAGTTTACGAATAATATGTGTCATTTTCTTGTAAATAAAACGATTAATAGGGAATATAACATTACTCTTTTTAATTATGCTTGGTATAAATTTGGTAAGTCCATAATCACATTTTGTTAGGAACGAGGGGTGTGTTTTCTTCTCAACCAGCTCATGATACTGATAGCCAATCCCTTTCAACCATAAAAGTGTTTGACTACAGAAATTATCCAACATAATTTGTGTGCGAAAGAATATAAACAAAAATGATACATTTACTTCTGGTAGTAACCTCAGTTTCACATGTAGTGTTTTTAACCATTTGCTTTTGTTAATGACCCACATGACATCTTTAGAAATGAAATTTGTCAACGAGATTCTGTAGGCTATACACATTTTTGTTTTATGTGAAATACCACAAGTCGGAAATAAATCATGATAAATATGTGGAGAAAATATTTGTGAATATTGATTTTCTAAATTAAAGTGGGAGCAAAGTAAATTTCGTTTTGAATTGAACTTGATATAGCTAATTTACAAAGGGGCTTGATATCTATTGAGTTAAAGTCCGGCCTATACGAACCCAAAAAAATTAGTTCTTTAATTGAAAAGTGAATGATACCTTTGATAGTAAAAAAAAAAACAGTGTTATAATTTTGTACTTGCCCAACACTCCAAGTGAGCACAAGATTCATTATAAAAATACTATGGTTTGAAGCAGCTAATGACATTCTCATTGCAATGATAAATGGGGGGACATGGCTTATGCAAATAGCTGGTATTTCGCACCCACAATTGGCAACATATGTGTGTGGTTGTATTCTTTATTATAAAATTTAATATATGAAATCTGATGATATTTGTGTTTTGGTGGTTGAGGCTCTTCTCTCAACATCATTGGCCAAAATTTCAGCTTTTCATGTTAAGCGACAAAAGTGATTGTAAGTCGCTTTGCTTTTCAATGCACATTACTAGATGATAGTATATCAATTACCAGTTCTGCCTCCCCAGTCCCCACCAATGTTAAGGAAAAGAAAACTCTGTCCCTTCACATAAGATAATCCTATTCAAGACGAAAATATTAAAAAAGTGATGAGGTCATCCACCTCTCCCAACTTATATTAGAAGTAATGCAAAATATTTATTATGAGGCCTTGCTTATCCCTAAAGCTAATTTGAACGAGAAGTTGTTAGTAAGCATATTTTCATATAGGTGGATTGGAATATTCTTATGCCCATTAAGATTAAAAAAGCTATATTAAAAGAAATAAGGAAGCTTTTTAGTACTGTTTAAACCAAACAAATTTTCATATAGTTGGATAGGAATATTCTTATGCCAATCTAAATTTTCATGTTTGATTAGATAAAAAGTTGGAGTAAGAAAAATGAATATTAGACATAACAATTTTCCCGAGATTATACTTTTCACCCCGTGGAGAGAAAAAACTGGTGGAGGATAAGTTTTCTTTATTTTCCCTCACATTGCAATTGGCACCCAAACGCAGCTTTTGGAAGCATATTAATAGAACCTCCCCATTTGGTATAAAAACTGCTACATGCATGAACTGATTACGCATATACAGAAACGAAATCTATTTCACATTCCAACTCTATTGATTAAACAAAGGCAACAAGGTGAACCAAAGTTCAAGAATGGCCAAATTCGCAATTAAAAACTATTCAAAGAGCTATAGCGTATATCTACAGGTTCTCGGCAAAAGAGATCAGGCATAAAAAAACATAATTGCATCAATTACTACTACTGGGTGGAATCTAAAGGAGGATCGCCTTTGTCATCCAAAAAGGTAGTGCTTGAATCACTGGGTTTCCTCACTTCTGATTCCAACATCCCATAGTAGCCACGTGCCTTCGAATCACCCTCATCCCTGGACACCCCAGAAAGTGATGCCAATCCCATAGCAGCAATGCTGTTTGCAAAAACATCTATGTCTCTGGTTCCGGTATAAATACCACAGCTACCAGCAACAAATATATTGTTTTGTTTGTCATCTGGATTAGTTAAAATTGCAGGCAAAGGATCCAACACCACTTGTTGGTTGCCCTGACTTGAACCACTGATTAGCAACCTAAGAGTTTCTCTTGCACCCTTTACCACAGGATCGGACTCAGCAATAAGTGGCTGCATGAGCTTTTGATGATGCAATGGTGGAATGCTAGTAGACATAGAAGGGCCAGCACTGAAAAGAAAACCCTGACCAGAAGAGCACACATCAATTACTGGAACATGGACAATTGGATCACACATTAATGGTGTGAAGGTGGGAATTTGCTGAGAAGTTGGAAAAGACATTCTGACAAATGGATCAGGCAGAAATGGAGGGAAGACATTGGTTGTGCCAATACTAAGAGGTTGTATAGGTTGCAACAGGCTAGCTGGCAAGGTACTGGATAACAAAGAGGCACCTGAGTAAGGAGGAGTCGAATCAACAGATGAGTTGGAAACTCGAGGAAGTGCTGTGAGAGATGGAAAAGTTGATAACCCAGGTGGACACCAACAATAGCGGGGAGAAAAAAGGGGCGACACCATAGGGGCTACATCCCCACCTAAGCCAAGGTCTGATGAAACAGCAAGTTTTCCCAAGGATCCCAGTAAACACAAAGAAAAGGCAAAGTTTGTGGTGACTTCTGAAGCTTTGTCCTGGTCAGAAGTTATAGAAAAATCTAAAATGTTGATCGACTCATTTGTTGAATTGTCAAGTGCTGACTGATGGCTGTCACCACGACGCTTAATCTTTTCCCTGACAGCCATACTGTGAGAAGACAAGTTTCTTGGGGGCACCTCTTTAAAAGAGCTTGATCTTGGACTAAGAATACTCTGGTACAGAGCTGTATCTCCCTTTGTCATTTGTCCTCCATTATGTCGAGATCGGGAGTATTTTGGTGATGGTGAAGACTGTGAAGCACAAACTGAACTCTCAAGACTACTGGCCAGTCTTGACCCAACAAGAAAAGCATGAAGACGAGTTGCAAAGCAGTCAAGCCTTGACTTGCTAATGCCACTCAACTCAGCAATGGATGGTTTCTGCTTCAGCAAACCCTTCATCTGGTTTATCCAAAAAATGAGTTTGATGGGAAAACAATATCAATTATAAAATAAAGGACAAACTAGGAAGAATGTAGAATATACTCTTATTCCATGTGTGTGTGTGTGGGGGGGGG
>NC_032019.1:1437463-1625442 GCF_001865875.1 Lupinus angustifolius | reverse complement strand
GGGGTCAATCATGTGTGCATACCTTTGCAAGTAATTCAATTCCCAAAAGCTTAGACTTCTCTGAGCACCAGAAATAAAAAGTTTTTCTATCTGGAGTCCTCACAAGAAATGATCGGCCAGAATTGTCCGTTGGAATTTCATCAACCACAACAGCTGCACACTGGGATTTACTGGTGAGGGTGAATAATCTCTCTACTTCACCATCATCGCCAATGAATGAGATGCGAATATCTGAACTTGGCAATAATATTAGTGACAAGTTACCCCTGTGAACAAATGGATGACAACTTATTAATAGTAAGTTGAGAATGTTAATTGCAGGAGATAAAAAAACAAGGTTGCAAATGAAATTTTGGTGCAGAATTCCCAAACTTGAAAGATTCTGCCCAACAGTACAAAAGCCTCATTACATTTAACTATACAAGTCTTAGTCATCACGATTTGGACACAAAAGAGTGATCGGGTTCACAAGGCGTCCAACCAGTAGGGTCTAGGGAGAGTAGATGCACACACCCTTATCCTTGCAAGTGAAAAGGTTGTTTCCAAGATTTGACTTATGATCTCCAGGTCACACATATACATATGTAAATGTATATACACCGACATATTGTATATGTATGTGTATACACACACACATTTTAGATGTATGTGTATATGCACTCACATGTAAAACATTGTTACCCTTTAAGGGATAATGCAGTGCTAGACACAGCCATTTGCTTCCAACTGCATAACCATCACTGGTGGACAACAACTATATTGAAGACAAAATTACAGCCAGTTTTAAAAAAAACATGCAGTCAAAATCATCTAAATAACATACTCAACCTTTCCACAATTTCAAATACATATAATCTACCTCTGAGCAAAACTGCTATCCACTATATGCTTATATTGCTTCAAGTGTACAATGAGCATATTAAAAAATACAATCAAATACAGAACGAAATCCACATTAACTGGTCAATTTAGATTATTATCTCAGAGATTATCTCTGTATATGTGATCACATTAAAAAAATCTTGTAAAAAACAAACAAAAAATAACATCTTTAGCATATAATGTGAACACATATAACATGCAATATAAATACACAGAATTACACTGTATATAGATACATAACTAAACATCAAATTGATAAATACTGTTTGACCTACTCAATGTGTTACTTTTTTATCCATCAAACCTAAACATCTAAAAAGCTGTTAGCAATATATAATATAGGATCATGAAACTACCTTTACTTCCTCTTAATTCAGAGATCATAATAGAAACGCCCAGTTACCTACAAGTCAAAAGACATTTTTACTTGGAAGAATGAACATGTTACCATCAATAAACTAAACTACAGTCTCCAATAACTATTACCACTCATCCAACAAACTGCAACTCAATAAGATTAAATTTAGAAGAAGAAAAAACAATCTAACCACAGAACGGTTTTCATATATTGCTACAAGTTAAAAATTAATTGAAGCAAATTTGCCATAATAGATTCTTTAACTTCTAAAAGTAAAAAGCAGTGAATATAAAATACAAAATAATAGAGCTGTGCAAGTAAATTAATGACTCCTGGGTCACTAGTATCCACTATAAATGAACTCATAACATAAGGCCCTTCTTTTCCAAAAAACTAGATCTGGCATCAAATAAGACCCACCTTGACAATTTGTTTGGCCTTAGATAATGTGTCGACCAATTCATTTGTATATCATAAAATATAGGAACTACTTCCGGCTCACATTTTTTTGCCAGAACCAGGAGGTACCGAACACTACCATATCCCTTGGCCCTAACCAGAGTGGCCCTCGTCACCTTAACCTTTGTAACACAAACACGGATTAAGAACTATCATAAATGTGCTGATTTACATTTAATCTATCGTATTTTTCATGATATGCCCTTTATCTCTCTGAAGTAATTAATTTGTTTCCGCCACTTCTGTTAAGAATAAATAAGGTTGAAATTATAAAATAATAACTGATGTACTCCCTTTAAATTTTAAGTGGGACAGATAAATCAGACCTCAATATCTTCAAATGGGACACAAATAAGGACTGAATGTACTAGCTTAGCCTTCACAAAGTCAATAGCCATTGGCCACATCAACACGGTCCCCATAAGTCCAGAGACCGGTCAGTCCTAATGAAATTGGGGCATGTTTGTCCCATTTGTTAGGCATGCAGAAGATTTTTAATTTTCCAAAAACACAAAATTGGTTCCCTTGCATTAGATGGAGACATGTAAAAGGGAAAGTTCTTGAGTTCTTGTGTGTTAATCAATCACTCAAAATTAGACCGCTCCTGGTGAAACTATAGTTTCACTTCTTAAAAGGTTGGAAATTTGAACAAACAAAATCACCTTACATCAGTGAAACATAGTTTATGATATGATAGAAGAGCAAACATTGATGACTTATTAAACAACGGTAACAAGTTGCGGCAAAAAAGTGAGCCAAAATGATGATATCAATTGAAGAAAACCATTAGTGTGATAAAACAAAAAGGTGCCTCGTGAAAATCATGAGCTTCAATGATCCACAAGGAATACAAGAGCACAAATAGGAGACCCATTGTGAGGAATGCATCAAAATTATGCTTTATGCAGACAGACACTAACTTACATGCTTATATCTGTGAATTACTGCAAAACATTATCAACATTGTCATTATTTTAAACAGGAGCCTAGCATGTTATACAAAGCATATGACAAAAATGAACTGCCTGTGTATGTTGCAGTGAGATATATATAGTGTGTATATATATAGTATCAGGCAATAATTTGTTTGCCCCCAAACAATATACAGACATATACATTAAGACAATTGTGTTATGGAGGAGTTTGTATTAAAAAAGAGGGAAATTAACAAACACGATAAAAAATGTGAATACTACATGAGGATAATTGATCGATCAGAAAGTAACATATACTCTATCCTATGGAATAGATCATCATCATATAAAAAATGTTGAAGCAAACAGAACATTATATATATAATAAAGGTTTTGAATGTATTTGCACATGCCAATGCAGGAAAACAAAGGACAGATTTCTGCACAGATTTAAATATCATTACCTATTAGCAGTGGGGCATAGGCGAGTGCCTTCCTTGTTGATCTTTCCAACGCGAATTGAAACAAGAGGCACGCAGAAGCATCTGGCTAACATACCAATCTCTGATGGCTCAAAATGCTGTGACATCAAAATAAATATAAATTAACACGAACAACAGAACAAGACGATATTGATAACAAATAACAATTATCATAATCGGAGCTAAAGGAATAAACAAAGGTCTCAAGAATCAAACATACATGACTTAATTGAGTCAGCAAGGGATCTTCGGCGAAGCCGCAGGCAGCGTTCATCTTCAGCAGAGGTTTCAACCGCTCATCTGCGCGACAGGCTCCGATAACTTGCATGTCAAGAGCCTGTAACCACTGCAACAGACGGTCTTCTCTATTCGTTTCCTGAATCAACAGATCACCGTCGCCTTCGTCTACAAAAATATCAGTCAACCGCTCCGTCAGCCGAACTTCACTTGTCAAACCACCGTTCTCCGACATAAAAGTTGAACTCGCGCTAGATCCACCTCCGCACGATGAGTCACTGTCCACAGACGAAGATTCGTCAAAATCCTCATCGTTCGACGAATCCATGCGAAAGGGAAAGCAATCACGTTCTCTCTGGTTCGCCATGAAAAAAATGAGAACGGAGACTCCAAAGAATTTGAAGATGAAATGGGTAACCGACTTAGAGAGAGAAATAGAAGGCGCACGGTTTTAGAGAGAGAGAGAAAATATCTAATCCGTAACAGGTTGTCCGTAAGAGAGAGGAGGAGTATAAATAGTAGGTGCCCCGTGGTGATGTGGCGGAAATGAAACTGGTGATGGAGTGTGGTTTGGGCTTTTGTTTTTGAGATCCAGACACATTTACCGATACTGATAGGGTCCCTACTCCACGTCAGTGCCATCTCCCCTATTATTAGGTTTTCAAAACGACATGATCAAATTCAAATAAACTTTAATAGTATACATATTTCATGTCCCAAACTAGTTAGAATATTACACTGTAGTAATATTTTATATGAGATAATGTTAGAGATATGTAATATCTCTACAATTTAGGATAAAAATATAGTAAATTAGGAGAAGATACTTGCCTTGTGATTAATTAGGATAAGTCTTTTTAATAATTGGGTGAGAGAGACTTCTCAAAATCTTATTTAATTTAAATAGGTTAAGTGCATATTTTAAGATGGTTCACTTATTCCAATTGTAAGTTTAAAAAATTTAATTCATATCTTAGTCACTAATTCTAAAAAAATTCAATGATTTGAATTGATGAGTAAATCTAAACTATTAGATTTTTCTATAATTGATGTCTAAGATGTGTAGTAAGTTTATTAAACTTACTATTCGAGGAAGTAGATCATATCTCTACATTTAAAAAGTATATTAAGTTTAACAAGTCTATAGTCTACCAATATAATTTTATTATATATTGATAATATTTATTTTACATTAATTATATAAATTTTATATGTTATTTGGCTATACATTTTGGGATGTTAGATTTATTAATTAAACTAGCAAGTTACCCGTACATCAGCACGGGGCAATACTTCTTGGCTGTAAGATTAATAACACATATTACATATACATTTATATGGTTAAAAAAACACATGTCACGCGTGCATTCGTATTGTTAAGAACACACATGTGACCCGTACATTCACATGGCTAAAAACACAGATGTTATTTGTACATTCACATTACTAAGAAAACACATGTTACTCATGCATTCACATAGTTAAAACACACACATTACTCATACATTTACACTATTAAGAATACACATCTTATCTGTATATTTGCAAGCACATAAAGAAAATAAATGACAATTTTTAATTTGAATTTTCTAATGGAAATAGCAAACTGAAAGTCTGAAACACGATACCATATTATTTTTATTAAAATAAATATTTTAAAATTTATAGAAAATGAAATGATTTTTTTAATTTTAAATACGATTTTTTTAATGAAAAAATGGTAATCAAATAGTTATACTATATGAGTTTTTTTATTATGAATATATTTAAAAGTTATAAAAATCTTCAATTTGGAATTTGATTTTTTAAATTATAATGGAGAAAAATTAAAATTCAAAGAATCTGAAATATTAAAATTTGGTGGGAAAAGTATCACAAAACTTTGATGAGGTGAAAAATATAATTATTCTTATATTAATAGTAAACATTAAATAATATATATAGATTAATGTAAAGAAATAGTTTGGATGTGAAAAATGATTTCAATCTCATCTAATGTTCAGTGTCTATTGGATTTTAACATAACAAAAACCAAACGTGCTAATTAATATTAAATTATTACCATATAAAATTATAAAAAGTAAGGATAATGTGAAAAGGTACATAGTAATAACATATAATATTTTAGGAGAGAAAAAATGTGAGAAAGAAGTGACATGTGGTATGAAGGGGAAAATGAAAGGAGGAAGTGACATGTGACATAAATGAGATTTTTTTTTTAATTAATCACATAGAACATTTTAGAAGGGGAAAATGTGAGGAGAAGGTGACATGTGACATGAAGGAAAAAATTGTGAGGAGAATGTGACATGTGGCATGAAGGAGTTTTTTTTATTATATTGTTAAATAGAAATTGAATATTAGCATGTCTAGAGGCATGTCATTTAGATATTTAAATATCTATTGACATATTTAAATGTTTTAGATTATATAAAACTTTAAATAGGCTAATAAATGGTGTGAGACTTGTAAACGGGTTATGCTCAAACCTCTAAAAAAAACTAGAGTAAATTATACTGACATTCCTGAGTTTTAGTGAAATTACACAAATCACCCCTCATTTTTCTACACATACACAAACTTCCCATAGTTTTTATCATTTCATTACATTGATCACCCCTACCTAAGAAATAAATGCAATTTTTAAACAAAAAATGTGATAAATGCAATTAAGTTAAACAAAATATGATATATTGTGTAGACAAGTCTAAATAATATACAAATCAATGTATTTTTATTATTTTTTGTTACAAAATGCATCAACAATTATAAAGAAATATTGTTTAAATCACTCTTATATTATAATATAGTGTAACGAACGAAAAATAATAAACAAATATTGACTCATATATTATTTGGATTTGTCTCCACAATATATCATGTTTTTTTAATTTAGTTGTATTTATCACATTTTTTTGTTTAAAAGATTACATTTATTTCTTATGCAGCGGGTGTCAGTATAATGAAAATATAAAAATTAGGGGAGGTTTATGTAGGTATAAAAAGTGAGGGGTAATTTGTGTAATTTCACTAAAACTCAGGGGATATCAATATAATTTACTCAAAAAAACTAATACATAAAAAGAGGCTAGACTTAAGTTGCAATGTGAAAAGAAGGAAGTTAAGACCTAGCCTATTGTCACTCTTAAAGGAGTCATATCAATGGTCGTTGTGGTACAACATTAATTTCGTTAATAAATTATATATAATATATCACAAAACTTTTTATTTATAAGTTTTTTATATTATATATTTGTTGAGAGTATGTGTCTTACTAAATCTATTATTACTTCCCTTCCAATTTATACTATATAGAGTATGTGGCTTCCTCATAGTATTTTTTATGAGATTCATCGGATGTCAAGGAATTTCCTAACGGGTAGAGATGTTAATAAGTGGAGTCTCAACCTGATTAATTAAGAGGTACTGACCAAGAATAAAAAGGATGGCGACCTTAGGATTCGCGACGTTCATTTGGCTAACACTTTCTTATTAGAAAACTGAGCTATGATTGGACTTAAGGGAGCAATCAATTTTGGTGTAAGGTGTTGAAGGAGAAATATATTGAGGATTGTTGTATAGTGTTTGCATCTTCTAGACCTTTTGTGTCTCCGGTTTGAAAGAGTAACGTGAAAGCTACTTTGGCTCTAAAGAATGGTTTCAGGTTGCAGATAGGTGATGATAACATGTCCTTTGTATGATAATTGGTCAAGAATGGGAAAACTCTGTAACTTGGTGGATTTTGTTCATATTTCTCATACTCAAATACAAATAAATGACTTTTGGAAAGACCGTACCTAAGACTTTAGCTTAATTTACACTATGCTTTCTAATGCGGTGAGCGACACCATTCAATCAATTTTAGTTTCGTCTTCCTTGAGCAGTTTGGATTATTGGATCTAGGGAAGAATGCTAGAGAGTGTTACACTGCTAAATCTGGTTATTGGTGGATTAATAATAATGATGTAGTAATGGATGTGGAAGTTGCATGTTCCGGAAAAAGTTAATTTTCTTTATTGACTTACTACTCATGATTCCTTACCGACAAACTCTTTTCATTTCAGGGTGCATCTGACAAACTCTCCTATATGCCCTCAGTGTAACATTCATTGTGAGGATCTCCTCTACACCTTTAGGAACTGTTTCAACTTAACTGTCTTATGGTGTCGTTTAGGCTATAATCACCGAGGGTTTTGGGCTAGTCAGACCTTCATGAGTTGGCTGATGGATAATGTCAAAAATTGTAATGAGAGATTGTTTTTAGTTGGTTTCTAGTTGGTTTGGCGATAGCACAACAATGCTATTTTTGGTACAATTGCTTGGGACTTATCCTATGTTACTAAAACTGTTCATCAAGATTATAGAGATTTGTCTTCCACATATCCCTTTTAGTTTGATGTGACTTTGGCTAATCTACATTAGTGTCGTCCAGAGATTGAGTAGGTAAAACTTAATGTTGATGATAATCGTATTATCCATAGTCAAATTATTATAGGAGGAGTTACTTGGAACCATGACAGACATTAGCTTTCAAGATTCTTTGATAATTTTGGGTGTAAGCCTCCTATTTTGGCTGAGTTGTTCATTATGGAACATGGTCTTCGATTGGCTTGGACTTAGGGTCACCCTGCTGTTATTTTAGAGAGTGATTGTCTCGAAGCAATCTACATGATCATCGAGAAGATTCATACTTATTTGCTCCAGATCGGTAAAGTTCTTAATAATATTTTTGAGTTGTTTAGCAAAAATTGGGATGTTCGTGTGCAATATATCTTCAGAGAAGGAAATATGTTGGCTGATTTCATAGCTAAATTCAATGTGTATCCCCATGGATCTATACCCTATACTTTAGTTTTTCTTCCTCCTCTTTTCTTTTCTAATATACCAAAAAAGATATCCATTCATTTATGTATATTTTTTTTTTATATTATTAGCATGGGTCAATTTGATGTTCTCTACATGTGTGGGTGTGTGTTTATTCATGTCAGTCGAATCAAAAGAATTTTATGAAAGAATTGTTTTTAGGATTTGTGC
Organism: Lupinus angustifolius; assembly: GCF_001865875.1. Taxonomy (NCBI): domain Eukaryota; kingdom Viridiplantae; phylum Streptophyta; class Magnoliopsida; order Fabales; family Fabaceae; genus Lupinus; species Lupinus angustifolius. Next base: position 1,617,076 of record NC_032019.1, on the reverse strand, counting down.
TGATTCCACACTGAGATAATAAAAAAACAATTCTTGTTCTCTTATTAATTTAGTAGTTTTCCTTTTTTCAATTATAACTTCAGTTATTGTATCATATATTTTATCTAGAAAGTAATCTTTGAAGTATTTGGAGGAGTGTGTAGCAGCACTATTACATAATATTTTAGTTTGAATATTAGTTTGTTTGCTTTTTTATTTGCGAAATTTCTCATCATTTGGAATAATTTTAAGAGTAATAATGAATATCACATTTTACGTATCATTTACTGGTTTAGCTAAAGATCAGATAAGGCTATAATATGGTTGTGTCAAATATCCTATTTTTATACCATAAAACAATTGAGACGTGCATAGTTTCTATTTTAATCACCACAACACAACCTTCACCGGAACCCTAAATGGCGTGTTCACGTCCTCCACCTTCCAAGTCCCTCGACCTGGACCTAACCATCGTCTCCGCCAAGCACCTCAAAAACGTGAACTGGAAAAACGGAATCCTCAAACCCTACGTTGTTTTCTGGGTCGACCCGGATCGCAGGCTCGCCACCAAATCCGACGATTCCGGATCAACCAAACCCGTTTGGAACGAACGCTTCACCCTCCCACTCCCTCACCCTCTCAACGATACCTTCCTCAATCTCGAGATCTTCCATTCCCAATCCTCTGACACCGCCAAACCCCTCGTCGCCTCCCTCCACCTCCCGCTCAAGGATATCCACCACCTCACCGACCCGACCCGGATCCGAAAATTCACACTCAACCGCCCTTCTGGCCGCCCCGACGGCAAGATCTACCTCAAGCTTGGCCTCCTTGGCCGTCCGATCCAAACCCTAGATCATGTCAGTACTAGCCCCTCCGTCCTCGGTTACACGCCGCCGACACTGCCACCGCATAATCCCATCGCTCCGCCGTCTTTGCGCGATTACAGAGGATTCTCACCTTCAATCTCACATTTACCCTCTTATCCATCCTACTCTACATACACTTCATATTCTGATGCGTACTCCTCTTCTGGATACTACCCAGGGTATTATTCCGGTGCTCCTCCGCCTCCTCCTCCGTCGAGGCCGTTCCTTGATCGTCCTTTGGGCTATGGTTCCGGGCCCAGTGGGCCATCTGCTCCGATTGATTATTCGTCGTATGAGAAGCCCAGGAGTGCGAAGGTGGGTATGGGAATTGGGGCTGGGCTTGCAGTGGGTGCGGTTGCTGGAGCTGTGGGTGGAATTGCTTTGGAAGAAGGAGTGAACTATGAAGAAGAGAAAATTTCTGAGAGGGTTGAAAGTGCTGCTAACTTGGCTGCTTCACGAGATGATTATAGCGAGTATCGTGTTGATTATTAATGCTTAACTCATGTGCTGAAAAAAAGGTTTGAGCTTTGAAGGGTGATTAACTTTTAGTAATTATCTCAGTATATTATGGTGTATATATTTTATCTGGATGTTTGAATTTAATGCTGCTGTGATGCTATGTTTGCTGCTACATGAAGTGACCTAAGGTTTGTTTATGATGCTTTCCTAATGTTTATGTGCCACTTTATATTATATTATAGAAATTAAGTTAATTTGGTTACTTTACCTCTTTGATTTGGCATTTCAGAATGCCATGGATATATAGTTAAATTAGACTATGTTGCTTGCACTTAACTCGTGCATTTGTTACAAAGTCTTCACTCAGAACTAAGAAGTTTCGATGATAAATGAGTGCAAAACATAGAAAGGGTTAGCACCACCAATGTGGACATGTCCTGTGATGGGAAACATAGTTTCTATTGACTTATTGTAGTTCTAGTTCAGAGTTTTACATGATGTTTGCTCTTTTTGCATTTGAGTAATGGCTATTGAGTACTAGATATTGGCAAAGTACAAATAAAGGTTACTATCTTATATGTATGATACAAAATGTTGAAATGTGGCAACCCCTTTCTGCTCTCCTCAACTTATCCATAACCATATGGTTGCCGTAAATTCTTTTACATTGCTTTTTATTTATATATTTTGGTCCATGGAGCCAATAAGTGGGAAAAGGCTTTGGCTTTTGGTGATGATGGCTCAGCAAGTTGATCCATCTTATGACTCTTGCTTTTATTTATTTTTTCCGCAAGTATATGAGATCACATGTCTCGAATGATGTCTCATTCTCTATCTTGAATGAATCAGTATGTTACGTTTTATTTTTAATTTTTTTTATTCATTCATGTGTCAACATGTCATTGGTCCGAGATAGAGAATGAGACACTGTTGGGGACATGTGATATATATCGAGTAGTATTGTTCTTCTGTATTAGGAGGTAATGGTCGGCCATGGATGTCCGGTAGAATGGAGGAGATTGGAAGTCTTGGTCGGATTATCGTCTGGACCCGCCGAGGGAGGTACCTGAAAAGGTTCTCCGACGATCAAGTCAGTAGAGTGTTTTAGAGAGGGAAAGAGAGTGAATAAGAGACAAGTTGTAATAAGTGTACTAATAAATGAGAGAACATGAATTAATTATACTCCATGTGTGGGTTCCTTATTTATAGAGTCTGAGATCGTCGATGTGGCATCCGGCCATTGGTCAAAGCCTAGCGAGTATGACGGGATGTAATGGATTGTCCTTGCTCCGTTTGCAAGTCTGCGTCTATCGAATTGTCAGGGGCAGGTTGGGTGTGGAGGCGGCGTGGCAGGCAGAATGTCAGTCAGCATTTAAGATGTTAGGGGCGCATTGATGACGGAGTCAGGGACATTAATGGGATGCTAGAGGCATTAAAGGGGTACCAAAGGTATTAAAGACATGTCAAGAGCATTTAAGGTAGGCTTAGACACATATCCGCATCCGGTATGGGTTAGAAAACACCCGGATTTATCCAGGTGGAACATGTATCTAACCGTCTGTTTGTAGAATTGCATACACTTGAGAAAGTTTTCTGGGATCCTTCAAAATTCAAATTCAATACCCTTGAGCTTTATTACATCTTATGTGGTTGAAAAGCAAAGTGTAATCTATCTAATTGTCCTTATTCTGCATGAGTGCTACTCCAGTTGTCTTTATTGAGTGGTTTTTGTTGGAATGTTTACTTTTTAAAATGACAATGAAATGTTTGAGATGAGCACCATTGGATTAGAGTTTTTTAATTTCTGTATAGAAGAACATGTAAGGCTATAAGTTTATAGCTAACACTTATGCAACTGTTCTATGAACCCGTCTAATTTTGTGTTTCTTTTACGAGGATCAAAGTGTGTTGAAAAGTTGTGAAGACAGAGAGGTCACCACTTAGAATAAATGCATTCTGGTAATTCATTGTTGGGCTGTATAATTTCTTCAAAGGATTATTGATTTCGATACTGGTTTGTCAAAATGTATAATTTTGTTCTTACAACCAATTTTTAAAAGTGTTGTTTCTTCAAAATTTCCACTTTCGACCAACAAGTGTCAGAAGTGAAACTTTTACAGACAAACTAACTCTAATATAAAAATAAAAGGTTTGGTGGTAGGATATGGAATTTGTGGTTTGATAAAGGTGAGTGAGAGTATGAAGAGGAATGGGAAATGGTGACGATTTTCATGGTCTTTTATTAAAAAAAGTTCTAAAATTTAAAAATTGTGTCCATAACTCTTATTGCATAAACAATTATGCTCTCTGACCTATGCTTAAGGCAAAGGATTTGCATCTACACTCAAATGGGCTTATCAGCAAATAGAAGAAAACTTGTCTCTATTTGTGAATTGAGAAAGAGACGGAAAATTCAAAGGAAGTTTTTGCTCATCAAAACTCGAAGGTGACTTACACAATCAATACACTAGTTTAACTCATACTTTTGTACATACTTGTGTATCTAACCTTCAGTTTAAGGGTTTTTATTTGTTTATTAGACTAAGTCTTGAAATTGTCGTTTGCAAATAAATCAAGGAAATCAATTACTTCAGCGGTTTTCTTATCTTCTTTAGGGGTAGTTAGACTGTTAAGAGTGTAATTTCTACATCTTGATAGGTTAATTTCTTTAATTGAACAATTGGTGCTTTCTTATCATATTCAGCTAACGCATTGACGTTTGTTTAGCACAGCAGTAACAACCCATTTGTTGCCGTTTGATTAATTAAACAAGCTTGTCCTTATTGATCTAGGACAAAATCTTCCGGAACCTAGCTATGATCATAATAAATCATTACAAATTAGACAACTCTCTATGTGCATTATTGATGAAGAGAGGGTAGACCCACATCCAAGTCCCAATCCACTCAACGGTTATCACTCCCTCAATTTAACAATTGATAACAACACCCCCAATAATGGATAAAGAAACCCAACCAAGGAAGAGGACAAAAGTTACAGTGAGGACAGAATGGCAAAATACATAATCACGGCCATACATCACACATGATCTATGGCCTTGTTTGTTCCAACTTCAAAGTTAAGGAAACACTGGCCCATGATGTGACACATACACATTCACCACCTAATAATATTTAATAATAATAATAATAATAATAATAATCATATTGCATTACATACTTTACATTTAATTAAATACAAAATACAAGACTTTCAAAACAAGGATAATGATGAAAGGAAACCCACAAAGAAGCTGGCTTGTTTTTTTTATTTTTCCAAACATTAATGGATGACGGTGAACCTTTGATTCGATTACTTGGACTTGAAAGGAATGGCTCTGATCACAACTTGGTGGTAAAGAGCTGCAAGTGCTGCTCCAATAAATGGTCCTACCCAGAAGATCCACTGCGCAAATTGCGGATCAATAAATTAGCATCACAGTTATCAGTTGTGGTACATTCTAGATTCCGTAACTTTCTAAAATTGAAATTATTATATTTAAGTACGAATAGTGAAGGTAAAAACACAAACTTAGAAAGAGATTAATAGTTTAATACTATATAATTTTACGGATTAAAAAGATAATTATAACGAACTTACGTGGTCATCCCAGCCACGGTCTTGGTTGAAGATGATAGCAGCGCCAAGACTACGAGCTGGGTTAATACCAGTTCCGGTGATGGGGATGGTGGCCAAGTGCACCAAGAACACAGCGAACCCAATAGGCAAGGGTGCCAAAATCTGTTCATAAAATACACATAATTAACCAGACTCTAATATCATATTATTATTTATTTAAATGGAGAAATTGAGATTAGGGGCATACAGGGACGTGAGAATCTCTGGCGCTACGTTTAGCATCAGTGGCTGAGAAGACGGTGTAGACAAGGACGAAAGTGCCAACAATCTCAGCACCAAGTCCATCACCTTTTGTGTAACCAGGAGCGACAAAGTTTGCTCCACCATTGTATTGGGCATACCTGTGTTTTCCCTCGAAACCCTTCACCACACCAGCGCCAACAATAGCACCCAACACCTGCATCACTATATAGTACAACGCTCTTGTCAACGACAATTTCCTCGCCAAAAACAATCCAAATGTCACCGCCGGGTTTATGTGACCCCCTGCACCCATCATACACAGTACCAGTTAAACCATCGTAATATTAAGAGAGTCATCTCATAAAAGTATTTTATTTAATGACTTATAAAACTCGACTATAGTTTTCGGCGAGTTGAGTTTTATAAAAGAATAATAATAATAGAGAAGATGTGTGAACCTGAGATGCCAGCGGTGCAGTAGACGAGGGCAAAGATCATGCCACCAAAAGCCCAAGCGATACCTTGAATACCAACAGATTGGCACTTAGTTGGGGACCTCTGAACGCCGAACACGGTCAAGATGGTGATGTATAGGAACAGAAAAGTAGCCACAAACTCAGCTATACCAGCTCTATAAAAAGACCAAGATGTGAGCTCAGATGGCTCAAACAGTGGTGCCGGTGGTGGTTCCTGGTAATCCTTGGTTTCATCTTGGCTCTGAGCCGCTATTCCCAAAGGCTGCCTCTCAGGGAACTTGTTTGCTCCCAGTGACACATCCTGCTCCTTCCCCTCCATTTCTTCTTCTTCTCTTCTGATAAAACTTTTCTTTCTATTTTGATAGTGTGTGTGTGGATGTGGAGTGTGTGGATATGGTGCGGATTTATAATCACATTATGTTTCAGTTAATACAAGTGTGGAGGAGTGGTGGTGGGTCATACTCTGCGTATTTTTTTGAATTTTTTATGTTTTTATTTGATAGGGACAAGAGAGTAATGGGTCCCTCAGACCTGGCATGACTCTAACTACTCATGGGGTCATAGCGATGCCGACCATGTTCTACGCACCACTAGAACATGGCTAACTGTTGCTCCAATTTACTTTCTCCTATTTCGAACAAAAAGTGATTTGGACCTAATTTAAGTTATTTGATTGAGAGAGAGATACGTTCACGTGTCATAGTAGTAATTACTTTTGTATCAATTTACGGAGTATTGTATAATATTTACTAATACTTATTACCTTTCTTCTTATTAATACCTACCACAAAAAAACATTTCTCAAGTCATAGTTGTGTTGATTTCAATAATATCTGTTGTATATTTTTTTAATATACAGTTTTCTCCTTTCTTATATGTAATTCAGTTGATGTGACATAAAATATACAGTGTGTACAAAAATTACAATGAGTTATTACTGTAAGATTATTGAGGAAAGACTTGTAGGAAAGCAATTATTAAAGATCATCTACATTAGTAGAGAGGTAAATACTACAAAAAAAATATAATAAAATATTTTTATTATTTTATATATAATAGAATAATATTTATGTTATTAAAATATAAGTAAAATTAAATATTTATTTTTCCTTTAATGGAGAGGATCTTTGATTTAAATTATTGATAGAAATGGTCCAAATTCATCAACGTGTTACTTGACTGGGCTGGTGCTGGGCGGTGGCCGTCTTGATGATGATGTGCTGTTAGCACTAGAGAAAGACTTCAGTTACATATATATGAAAATAGAATAAAATTTAATCATAATTACAGTTTAGTCAGTGTATAGATATATTTATATATAAACATGACATGTATATTTATTCTTTTTTATTATATAAGTAATGATATATATTTTTATTAGTTTTTTCTGTAAACTCTCTTATACTATATAAGAAAATCATAGTACTGATACGTGTCAGTCACAACAACATGCATTATGTTTGTGAGTTTTGTTTCTTGCATTGTGGAATTAGAAATCAACACGTAAACACTCCTACCATTGTAGTCTATTAATGCTACTGCTACTGTCAGATGTCGACAGCCATCCTCTCGTTTTGTTTTCCTTTAACAAGGATCCTATGTCCCGCAGAAACTTTGTCTCCTTATTCTTAACCAATCATAATTCCTAAAATAATATAAAATATTAATTTATGTTTTTTATAAAAAATAAATTCTAATAAAATAACCTATTTTAATTTATTTGATATACTATTAGAGATACCAATAGGTATAGGTGATCCTCTTATATTTTCCTTCTGAGAATGAACATTTTCAATTGGGCTGAGAAGGATATTCAAGTAAACAAAATGATATATGCAATCTATAAAAGTTTTAAAATTGAGGGAATGATATGATGATCAAGTTGTGAGGATGAATGACTTAGTGTAAAATATTAACATTTGAGTCTATAGACTAGGTAACAAAAAGAATAGTCCAGAGCTTGAATAAAGAATTAGACAGTATATAACTATATATATCAATGATTAGATGAATAACACTCTTATGTCCGCTATTACTACAGTCATTTTTTTGTTTTCATTTGTGGAGTCATATTAAAATCAGGGTCGGCACATGGCTGTCAGAAATTAACTAATCTCACCTGCATTTTTAATATTAATTCTCAATTACAATAACTTATCTTCCTTCTTGAACCGAGCATGATGAATTTTTTTATATTTTTTGTTTCCATTTGCATGGATGAGACAATGATTAAATCTAGTTAAGATGCCACTACTGTAGTATTACCTTCTTTTGGTTTCTCTGGATAGTACAAGCTTTCTAAAGCAAATTAAACTTATTAGAGATAGAAAAGTTGTGAGACAAAAATAAAAGGAAAAAATTAAATATTCAAAGAGCTTAGTTATTTTTATGACTACCTAATCTGCATTAGTTTAATGCAATGATGTGTCTCAATGACTTGTATGGATAACATTAATAAAAACTAACGGTTATTGATAATTTTGAATTTTGGTTTTGTGAATCTTTTGCAATTTTTCTCTCGTCATTCTACTCTGGCAGATTTCACTGATTAGAGAGGCATTATTCCAGGCAAATTTGGGTGGCAGGGCCCTCTTTGGTCATTATATCTTTGTTTTGTGGCTATAAATTTAGAGAAATTGATAGCTAGTTAGCTCGTGATACCTTTTGGCAATTTTCATGATGCTTTTTGTTACATGGAGGGGACTACAATTCCACTCAGATTGTTTATCTTACACTACTTCCCTGCCCCATCAAAAATTATGCTGTCTTCTGATATGAATTTTAAGACATTTAGTTTTTATGAGAAAGGAAATGAAGAAGAAAATAGAAGCTAAAAACTTGAATGTGGGGATAATCTTTTGTTCCAAATATATTTTAGCTATGTAATCATAATGAATGATTGAAAAACTAACAAATATTATATATTTATAGGGTATCTTGGGAGAATCAAAGTTGGGTTAGGTTTGTTTTTAATCTAACGGTATTTTTGTTTTATTATCAATTATATTTTCACATATTTTTAGCCAAAAAATTAGTCTCTTTTGAAATTTATGATTGTCTTTTCAATAAGTGTCATTCACAATAATCAAACTCAGCATTTTCCTTTATTCTCACCGTATTTAAGGGGGAAAATATATTACCAGAAATCACATTCTCAAAAAATGTTATTATATTGAATGTCAATAGTATGTATTTTAATATATGTGTTTGATCAAAATTTCTAAAAGGGTAGAATCACATTGTAATTGATTTGAACATATGTTAAAAAGACATTTAGAGGTCATCAATAAAATGGATGGATCAAATGAAAATTAATCTAATTTCTATAAAATATGAAAGGAGGAAAAAATATAAGTAAAACAATTAAGATATTGATGTATTAATATTTTGTGAATGAACATAATTTATAATATATTATGACATCATTCTACTCATATAATACTTAATGATCTCACTTAATTGTATAAAAGGTTTAATTGATGTTGTAATTATTTTAAAAATAAATCAATAAATAAATTTTATAGAAGAGTTCTATTCATTATGTTAAACTATTTAAGGTATGAGGTTGATATTTTTAAGAAGTATATAAATAAAAATAATACTTTATAGAATATATTATTCTATTATTATCATATTTTGTTTTTATGTGGTATGACTTTTTTATTGTTGTATTAGTTTTAGACATATTGCACTACATAATAATGGTTGAAAGAAATAGTTTTTCGGACAATATTATTATGTGGAAATAGTTTTCCTTCTCATGATCCTCTGATGGGAACATTCTTGTAGTTTCTACATATCATTTTCATGACAATAGAATAACTCATTTTTGGAGGTGGGAATCAAAATAGCCAAAAATGAAGAAGCTATTTTATTTGGAGTAATTTTCTTTGAATATTTTTTAAAACTTGAACATTCTATACTCACATACACATTATCTAGAATAACTAATATCCCTTGAAACAATCACCCAGTTAGAGCTGCTATTAGTGTGTATAAAACAAACGACTATTAACTTTTAATTTGTAATTATATTGACGGCAAAATTAATTTATTAACAAGATTGGCCAGATATAATTTTAGTTATCATGATATGTATTAAATTTGAAATCTAAGAAACTTTTATTTTTTTTCAATGATTTTTGTGCCCTTACAATAATAATATATCATTCTCGGAATGATGGCTTAACCAGAGTCTAATATCTATAAATTGATATTGTAAAAATTTATATAAGTTAATATATTTTTTATTATTTATTTATATTATTTTACTTAATAATTAACAATAATAGAAAATAAATAGTGAATGTGCAGTGACAATTTATAGAATTTCTATATTGTTGGAGCATATATTTTTCAATGTAACGTGTTGATAAAACTACAAATTAAAGTGGGTGATCATATCTCTCCTGCGTTGTATTATATTAATATCATGCATTTTTTTTTAATAAGAGCATCTTATGTGTAGTTTACGTGATAAGTTATTCACTCGAGACCGCCTACTAAATAAGGGCCACAAGTTTTGTTGATAGCCACATATTGATCATCTTTATCTTTCATGACATAACTTAAAATATTGATGATCGATGAGCTCTTTTAATTTGTATTCCAATTTCACAATTTTTTTTGGAACAAGATCTATATTCCTTTTTGATGTATCAAATGCTGTCCTATGCTAATTAAAAGTTGTTATTTAATTGAGAGAAAATGTTATAAACAGAGTTTAATATATGTATTGTTTTTTACACCGATCATACATCATCTAATTTTGATTTTAATTATTTTTATTTGACAGTTAATAATGACTAATGTACCAATGGTAGAGATGAGTTGACGGTGCAAAAAAATAGTTACGGTTAATGTGTGCATATTAAATCTTTATAAAAATATAAAATAATATTATATATTATTTGATTTTATTCTATTTGATGTGAATGGAGAAACCCAGAATCCCTTATGTGGGCCAAACATGCTTACGAATTGTGCACCTATAAGATACAGTGTTTTTCTTTTGGCACAGCTATAGAATACAGTGTTACGTATAAAGAAAGAAATTCTCTAGTTATTATATATTATACCATGCATATCAATTCGAGATGAAAGGATAAGGTTAATTTATTTGTATGTTAATAATGATGTCAATTGCCAAAGTTTAAAATTTTCATTTTGAAGTAAAGGGGAAGACAAAAAAATTATTAATAATAATATACCATACCGTATTACTCCTTTATGCTTGGTCCTGTATTTCCCAGAGAATGTAGAGTATTAGAACGCCCATTGCAACCCTTTTCACAGTTGAACAATTATATGTATAATATAATATTTATGCATACACTCACTACAACATTTACCGTTAGTTTAAATTTCTTTGAAGAATAGTGAATGATAATTCAAAATTAATAATGAATGATGAACTGATAGTATATAAAATTCTTATACTATCTATTAGTATATACATTTTTTTCTCTTATATGTATATATTAATAAAAATAAAATTTTGTCAGGATGAAAATTATTGTGGAGGTAAATTATAGTAATTATTGTGGATGTAAATTATAAATTTTTTCTCTTATAGTAACTATCGTGGATGTAAATTATAATTGCTTAAACTTGTATACAGTAGAAAAATAATGTGTCAGGATGAAGCCCATTATTGTACTAAAAAATAGGGTGAAGCCCATTAATGTACCAAAAAATAGGGTGAAGCCCATTAAATAATTCTACCTCTTCTTTGCCAAAACAAAAATCCTTACATAAAAATGATAATTTTAATTATAACGAAAAAACAGAGTAATTTTTGTATTACATAAAAGCGCTAAAAGGAATCATTTTTTGCACCATGTTTTCAAAACCGAACATTAAACCAGAGACAATATTGCGTATCGAAAAAAAAAAACAGAGACAATATTAGTTTATGATTACCAATGGTTACTAATTGATTTTTCAGTACTGCATAATGTATTATGTTAAAAAACTAATATGCTCATTAGTTTGTTTGGTGTTAGGTCTGTCGTCATTTATAATGTGCAAATTACTGAAAGATAAAATGCAGTAAAGTCTTAGGAATTAATCCTCTAAGTTATTTTTTATAATTCAATTAGTCAGATTATTATTTGTTAAATAAGTGTCACTATTAAGCATTAGCATCCCTTGCCGGGGGCTGCATGCTGTTATATTTGTTATCAAGCTGAATAATCAAGCATGCGTAATAGAAAAATGTTATATTTGACTTATTTGCGTATGCTATTATTATCATTTATATTTGAATAATACGACTAGCTTCTCTATTTTTTAGATTAAAATTAAAACCTATCTTGACTTATACATACAACTATGATGTTAAATTATGGCAACGTCAAAAGAAAATAAAATTAGTAGTTGTAACTACTCATTTCCTGACAGGTAGAAGGTAAAAGAAAAGGAAATAATATATTTCAATACTAGTCCTTATAAAGTTTAAATAAAAAATCCCTGAAAAAATAATGCATTACATAAATGGTTGTGATTATAATATTAATCATTACAACATATCAATGTATAGAATTGGATCTTAGCATGCCAGAAAGATACATATAATTAAATGTTTGTAACATTAACGATCTTTGTCTGTCTATTGTTAAAATAATGTCCATCGTTACTCTTTGTTATATTATCTTGTCTTATTTTTAATTTAACTTTTTACCCAATATTTTTTTAATATTTAATAGGTCCAAATAGTTCTGTTGATGAAAAGTTTGACATTTTATAATATGCTTGTTTTGAGCCTAGATTAGACGCCTCAATATTAGATTAATTAGACAAATCTAGTGATTGTTTCTAGAGTTTTGATAAGTATTGTAAATGGAAATTAAGGGTTGTAAGTATACTTTAATCATAAGCCAACCCTTCTTTTGAAGAGAATCATGAGTACTCAAACAATACCTAATTTTTAGAGAAAATAATACATATATTAATAGTGTATTTTTTTTATCATGTCAAATATGTTAACTTTTGCATAAAAGCAATTCACATATATGATGAATAATATCATAAAAATTTATAGTTAGAATGCATAACAATTAAAGTCAGTTTTTTTATCTGAGCTCATTTTATTCCCTTCACCCACATCCATTTGATATTTCACAAAATCATCATTTGCGTGTAGGATGCAAATGTGTGCTTATAATAGTCCAGATAACGTGAAAGCCTTTGTTAGAGGAATGACTTATTTTAATCCACCGGTTGTATTAATTTGACTCCTCGAAACTTAAAAGATTCAATGGACCTCTCAAATATATTAAATAGTCAATTATAGTATTTCGATCATTACAGTATGGGATTGTTTAATCCCCATGTAAGACTTTTGAATATTTGCTCTTTTGTTATCACGGGTAATATATGAAATCATATGTCTTACTAATGTCTTATTCTATATATCAAATATTGATAGGCGAATCGAAAAATTAAAAAAAAAAACTAATAAAAAATAGCATCTTGATCAACTTGATAAAAAAAGTAAGATATAATTTATGACAGATAATCTCTTTCGTTAGATATCAAAATAGATTGATATAAGGTTTTACCTTTCGAAAAAGAATGCATAAAGTGTCAATCTAACTTATTAGATATTATTCACTATTCATGTTTAATTATAATTTTATAAAAAATAATATAAATGAATGATATATTAACAATATATTACAATCATATAATTAAGAGTATTGATATATGCTCATACTAAATCTCTTACCCATAAAAAAATGACACATGTCATTTGTAATCCAATCATTAATAATTAAAGTATCTTATTGTGACACATGTCATCTTCTCATAATTAGGAGGATTAGTAGGAGGATATATCATTTTCCTATAATTAATTAAGGATTTAGGAGGCCTATCACCCAAACCAGAACATTGAACATGTTGAATAAAATAAAGTGGAAACTGGAATCCAACCCAATGAAATTAATTTTTCCCATCAACTTTCTGGAGTTGGAATAGGTAACCACAAGTTAAGTTTTATTACCCTCCCCACTTCTTATAACCATTTTGACGAAAGTGATAGATAAATACATACATAAAATGATATAGAGGCACCAAAATGTTGTCGGATCCCAACAAATAGGAACGAAATCCCTCTCTTTGAATGTGATCTGAGACCTTCACACAGTCATAGACGACATATTTGAAAAAAACAACTTAGTTCCTTAAAAACACGTCAACCCCAAACCCATATAAACAAACTCTCACTATTTTCATTCCTATCTTTCAATCTCAATTCACGTTTCTCTCTATTCTTCTTTCTTCCTTCCGAAGCTACGGTTCGGGATGACTCAGGCCGTTTCGGTTCGTTTTTGAACTTAAAACGGTTCGACTCGGAGGGATCGGTTTTTTTGTGATGAGAGGGAGCTGTTGTTTGAACCGTCGGACAGAGCTGAGGTTCCGTCTACTCGCGATCTCAACCGTTAAATCAGTGACAGTGAAGATCAAGTTTCTGCTATGTTGTTGCATTGCCTTAACGCTAATAGTGTTACTATTTTCTGCTGCTTCATCCACCTTTGTTTTATGCACCAATCAAACTCCTAGTGCGTTGAGTCGATTCACAGATTCAAGGTTTAAGCCCAGATGCTATTATGCTAAAAATGTTTTTTTTTTTTACATTTATGATTTTTCAGTTTCATTTAATTAGTTAGTTAACTGCTTAATATGAACACAATAAGAAAAAGGAAAGGTTGGCTTTAAGTGTTAGAAAGATAAAAGGTTCCAATTTCCATATCAGAAGTTTTTACTAAAAAGGGACACCTAAAATTCTGTTTTATTTTTATATGTTCGTCTTTTTTTCTTTATTTCATTTTTCCATTTTTAATGACAGAGCATTATTCCTTTATTTGTTCTATCTATGTAGCTGAACTTACCTGCTGGGAATAAGAATTAGTTGTCGTTACAAAAAAGAAGGGAAAAAAAGAAATTGTCCATTTGTAATCAAAATTGGATATTTGGAAGAATTTCTATATATTTTGGTGTTTACCCTTCTAATTTGGAACTATAGAATCCTATTATAGGATTTTGGGATAAATTGGAACATGTCTTGGATTCTTGGCCTAATTTCAGCTGGTAGTATTAGTGATAGTGAGATAGGATATTGGTTTTAATGCTTTATTTGGATCACAGAGGGAAAAAGAAAGGAAGGAATACAATAGAAAGAAAAGAAAGGAAGGTAGAAGTGGAAGTGGTAGATTTATCTCTTATTTGAGTTCAGTTTTTTGGGAGAAAAACTTCTAATATAACACTAATCGTCTGGAAACAATCTGTTAACTGTTCAGTGTTATCTAGATTGATTGTTTCAGACCATATCATGGGCCTAGATGCTTGAGTAAGTTCATGGTGTCTTGAAATTTTGGATATTGCTGTCGGGGAATAAATTTCTGATATCACTATTATTCATGTGAATACACTGTACCTGGACTCTAGGTGTTCTTTTTTACTGCTATTCTTCAGTGGTCATGTACCGGAAACTGGGTCAATAATTATCTATCTGAAGCACTATTTAATGTTATAACTTGTGAGATTCATCACTCATTGATGAGGAGTCTTCAATCTTCAAAAACATACCTTTGAGTTATAGACTTGTAGCATTTGTTGATTCTCTGGTTTTGATTGCTGGCATAATTGCCTTTGTATTTATCCTTAGTAGAGGTTACATGTTTGACCACTAACAAGCACCGGCTCCCTTTTCATATGTTTTATTACACAAACTGACAAAACAGTAGAATGGAGTCTAGAGGTTGGCGTTTACATTCTAAATTTCATTGTAGTTTTTATATTTTATGCACAGGAAAGGATATTCTATCGTAATGAACACATGGAAGAGATACGATCTCCTAAAGCAGTCCATCAAGCATTATTCGTCCTGCCCTCGACTTGAATCAGTACATATTGTGTGGAGTGAACCAGATCCTCCTTCAGATGTTCTTTTAAAATTTCTGCACCATGTGGTGAAGTCGAAGTCTAAAAATGGAGGGCATGTCAAATTGAAGTTTAATGTCCACAAGGAAGATAGTTTGAACAATCGATTTAAAGAAATTGTGGATTTAGAGACAGATGCTGTATTTTCTATCGATGATGATGTCATATTTCCTTGCTCTTCTGTTGAATTTGCATTTGATGTTTGGCAAAGTGCACCTGATACGATGGTGGGATTTGTACCTCGTGCCCATTGGGTGGATTCATCGGTATGGTTTAGCTACTTTTCCCAAATGATTTTCCATCTTCCCAGATAGTTTTGGTCTCCCATAATATTTCCCTTTTGCTTTTCAATTCCAAACATGAGTGAAAGTGAATGACTAATTGAGCATGGGGAAAATGAATCCCTTTTTGTTTGAACTTTCATGCACAATTTCTTGTTTTTTGTTTGCACTGTAATATTCAGAATCTAACTACATTGATTACTGCTACTACTTACCTTTCAAGAATTAGTTTGCAAGAAAGGAAAGCACACTTTGTGGAACACATAGAGTGAAGATCCATATCATAAACTTGGGACATTTATTTCGTTCTTGGCCAGGTTCTAATTTTATAGGGAGAAAAAACCGAACCTCTGCCATAACTCGTAAAAGAACAAATTTCATCTCTTAATCTTAAATCCATCCTTCGAGAAGCTGGGTGTCTCGGTTACTGCATCTATACAATTGATATAAACTTTAATGATTAATCTAATGTTTGATCCATAATTTTGCAATCCTTCAGGTTTCCTTTACTACTTTTCCCAAGTTTAGTCCAGTAACATGAAAGATATCGAAAAACTTATATAAGCCTAATCTCTCAAATTGTTCAATGTGTTTGCAGAAAGGTGCAGGCGACAAATTTATGTATGGTGGATGGTGGTCGGTGTGGTGGACCGGTACATATAGCATGGTTCTCTCCAAGGCAGCATTCTTTCACAAAAAGTATTTCACTCTCTACACAGATGAGTTGCCAACATCAATTCGAGAATATGTAGCAAAGAACAGGTTTTTCTCTGGACTAACTATTATACTGCTGCCTTCCTTTTTACCAGACCTCAATTTTCCAACTTATTTGCTCAGTTATTCTATATTAATTTATCAGGAATTGTGAAGATATTGCAATGTCTTTCCTTGTTGCAAATGCAACCGGTGCACCTCCCATATGGGTCAAAGGTAAATTGATTCATCGGATTGTTTAATCCCCCCATATCAAATGCATTACGAGTCTAAACATTGACATATCCTGATTCAACTGTATCTGAATTGCATAAAATTTATTTTCTCCTTTTGCCTGCTTAGTGTTGAAGTTCCTTCACTCACTAGATTCTCTTGTGGTAGGAGAGCCACTGGTAAATGATGGATTTGAATGTTTAGTATGTCAAAATAAACATGATAGACGGGGTTGAGATCCTGTTAGCATAGATACAGAGGTGCATTAAGCATCCATACTTCAGAACTCCTTTCCCTTCTTGTGAACTTCTGAATACTAACAAATGTGCTAAATCCACTAAAACAGAGACGGAAACTCTTTTGTCAAAAATATGTATTTATTATCATGCCAGTCTTAATGCTATAGTAGCCATTATATTTCTGTTTGTGGTGTTGATATGCTTGACTTTATGTTTTCCTATTCCATACATATTAACATTTTACTCCTTAGTCTTAAACCTCCATTTTTGTATATGCCAACACTATATGTCATGGATACATGGATGTTAACTTAGTGCATTCTGCCGTTGATACAGGTAAAATATTTGAGATCGGATCAACTGGAATTAGCAGTTTAGGAGGTCACACTGAAAAAAGAACAGAGTGTGTTAACAGATTCGCCGCCGCATTTGGATGGATGCCGTTGGTTTCTACTTCAGTGAAGGCTGTTGATAGCCGCAATATCTGGTTTTGGTGACACAGGAATTTGATTCTCTTTACAGTTTTAGCAATTCCACTATCATCATCAATTAGTATCTTACTAGATTAACATTAGTTACAAAGCTGTATAATATTGAATCTTACATCCAATTCATGCATTTGGTTGGATTGCTAATTTAGCAAATTCCTTTTGATTGATTAATTTATGGTATTTGAAGAATGGAAAATGGAATTTGTAGTGGAACAACTAGTCACAAACTATTGGCTCCAAAAATCGCATGAACAACACCATAAGATATAGCTGAAACAATATTCACCAAAAGTAATAAGTAACGAGGTAAAAATGCGAAGAGTGCACTCATATGATTTAGTGTGTTAAAAAATGTGTTTAAAATGTATTGCTAACATTTTTCTATGCAGAACTTATAAGTTCTTGGCATTGCTTAATCTTCTATAGTAACTTCCTTTATATTCTTTTCACAGTAACACTAATTAAGTGTTGTCAGGATCTACTTCCAATGCTTAAAGATATCTCAGTTCTGCTGCCAAATTATCCAACTTTACTTACCATGCTTTGTGATGGTGTATAGATCTTATACTCTTATTATCTTTAGTCAGGGTTGCATAAATCATGTTTAAAGGAGAAATATAAGTTTTGAACCATTTTTTTAATCTTCGTTGTAGAAAAAGTATAATTAATCTTGTCTTCCTTATATTAACTTTTTCTTCAAGACAGACTTATTCTTATACGTAAAGAGGTGTAAATGGTGAAACTCGCATATAGTGAGTGCTCCACGACGAAAAAGTTTAATATTTAAGAAAGATATATATCAAACAAGACGGGGATAAAATTTGCTGTGTTAGCTGTGTAATACAAGACATTAACATTTTTATTAGCAGCCAGCGAGGTGATTACCTTCACACGTAAAAAATGCATAATTTAATTTTTTAATGGAAGATATGCATAATTCATATTTTTAAAGGTTAGATGGGTATTGATGGATAGATTAATTCTAATTAGTGGTTCATGTTCTTAGAAGTTACTAGTTTGAATGAAAGTGTCTAATATGATGATGGTTGGCAATTGATGGATCAAACTAGTGGGGTGTTGTTAACTCCATCCCCTCTCATTTCATGGGTAGTTTCCGTTAAAATTGAGGAGTTAATTTCTTCAATAACTTCTCCTAAACCCTTCTATAAATAGAGGCACTCATTAGAAAAACATCTCATTCATTTCATTCTTTGTTGTCTCATGAATAGAAATATAAAGAGAGAATTATAGAAACACCGGTGGTTGAGTAAGGAAAGTGTGGTGTCATATAGAGAAAGAAGAAAACTGACTTCCTGATCACCATCACCAAGGAATGCATAAAAGGAAGACAAAAAGATAAGAACAAAAGCAACCAGAAAGTGCATAAAGGAAAACACAGATGGACGATGTATTCCTTACTCTATTTTTTTATTCACATGTGAATATCATAATGTTACAATGTTACTGTCGTAAATCTAGGAGTTCTTATGAACCATTAAAATCTATTGCAAATTTGCAATAATAAAATGGAAACTTTCCAAATCTTCCACTGATTTTATGTCAATAGCCGACTACCCATAACACCCAAAAACATATTTATTTTAAAATTGTTTTTAGCTTTTAATTTCCTCTACCTTCTGATGTTAAGGGTGATTGAATATTAGCCGGAGAAAGCTATGCTAAAAATAATACATGAGGGATCCAATTTAGAATTGGATTTGGATCCCTTAGGCTTTTAGTATGGGTTTAATCTAGCCTCTCTACAACCGTTCTACACTCCAATTTATAAGGTGGAAGGGTTGAATTTGGTTGAGATATTTATGAGATTATATTTTGATAAGTGAGATGCTGTTGAGTGGGAGGAAGATGCTAGGTTGTGGAGGACAAAGGCTGCAACTGGCTTGTGGTGATGAAAAGCATCAGGTTGTAACAGAAGAAAATGTATTTGAATTCTATACATTCTAATCGTTCATCATTCAAGTTTTATTATTATTATTAATTTTTAAAAATAATATAAATAAATGGAAAATAATATATTAACTAATTAATATTACATTGACCCCCTTTCCTACCAATGCATATTAAAACCTTGTGACACTCTTTTTTCATTCTTGTAAACCCATATACTTCTTTAATAATATTCCTTCTGCCTATAATAAATGCAACAAACCAGCTTGTGCCATATGACCAAACACACAGTGCCACATGGAATCTGCATAGCCGTAATGACATCCGAAGCAACTTTAAGGTATGTTGTTGACTTTAAGTAAGAAATCCAAAAGAGTTTAAGGATCAAGCTATGTTCTTTAGAAACATGGGAAATTGTGGCGTCCGAGGTATTCCCTACGATATTTGACTAGTATCTGTGTCCAAAGATTTGTTCAACTTCTTTCCAAATATTGGACATTAGTTTACTTTCCAACTTGTTTCTTCAGTCGGTGGGTATGTATGAAGATACTGTAATTATTTGTCTAGTCCTCCTTAGGTAATCTAATCACCCCTTTTCATCAAGGATAAACTGTAGGGCACCACAATCATTGAGGCAGAGACACATATACTTATACATATAAGGATAATCAATTGACACTGCATGAGTCAGCTAGGTCAAATAATCATGTAGTCATTGTCAATATCTAAATAAAACAGGTGATCTTCATTACATTAGTGTAGGACAGTAGGCTGAAATGAGATGAATAGTGTTGAAGAATATATTACAGCCAAAGATTGTTACAACATCCTATTACAAAATTTAATCCATAACCCCAAAAAAACTCAAAAGAATAAACGAACTGTATTAATTGTTTCCTTTAAATTTTTGTGTGTGTAACACTTTAGTGATATATTACCTAAAATATATGTGAATTATTAACAAGCTGTAACATTTTAATTATTATTGTTATCCCAATAATACCCCAGAAACGTCTTAGCAGCATCCAAGCTGGGGAAATACGTAGGTTCAAGGAATATCTGAGTCAACGAGTCAAACCGGTTCCCATTAGCCTCCGCGCTCCCCATAACCACCGCAACTACCTGGTTGTACGCGTAGAAGAACCTCTTCATCGCCGTTTCAATCGCCTGCATCGCCTGAAGCACATGCACCTTCTCGAACTCACTCCTTTTCTCAACGTAAACCTTCATCGCTGCCTCCACCATCCCTGGCCCACCCTTCAGGTCCACTTCCACCTCTAATATCATCGGCACCTTCTTCCTTAAATCCTTACACATATTTGCCATCTCCACGAGTTCCTTCGATCGAAGGCAAAACGGCACCGTTTCACCGCATGGTCGAATCCCGAGCTCCTTCTTCAATTTCAAAAAATCGTCAGGATCTATCATTAAATGAAGATCTTCAACCTCCGTCAGAAGCTTCCAGATCCTCTCCACTGCATAACAATCCATCGAAGCCTTCCCGAAATTTCTACAATCGATGGAATCATTCACTCTCTCAAGCAACACGCGCGAGACGCGTGACCATGACTCCAATATCTGGTGCGTCGATTGCAAAGTTACATTCTCGTAGTTCTCTACGTGCTCCACCAACGTCGTTTCTAAAGCATGTAACTCATTAGGTTTACAAACGGCGTCGTATCGGAGGATCGGTTTTCCGGCGAGGTTCGCTTCTCCCAAACCAAGCGTGTACGAACACCTACTCATCTCTCGTTCCACAGAGAACAGAATCCTCTGCGCCACGTCCCTAGATTTATGCCAGCTGGCAATCCTCGAAAGAAAACTAGCTTCACTGTAACTCCTACTATTCCCAAAACTATTTACGTCGATAACCGGTGCAGTGCCACGTGGCTCGGGGTTTTGTTCCTCGTCTTCGCAGAGCATGGCGATGATCTGAACCTGAAACGTGGCGAGCGACTCGAGCCTACGGGTAAACTCGCGCCGGTTCAAGTACGGTCTAGGATCCGATAAAACGGTCGAGATGAACCGGAACGTGATCTCGAGAGCGTGAAAGGCTGGTTTTAAAACGGGCTCGTTGGCCCAGTTTGGGAAGTCGTTAGAGGCCCAAAGTTTTCTAAGGTGAGGAAGGCGAAGGTAGTTTTCGTATGCAGTGCAAACCTTAAACGACGCAGGAGAGATGTCGTTTTTAATTGGTTGTTGCAAAGTGGGTAAGGGGGGTAGTTTGGGGATTGGTGAATCGGATAAGGAGATTTTTGAGGATTTTGGGGATACGTTGGAATTGAGTATGTTTGATTTCCAGTGTAAATCAACCATTTTGTAAAACTAACAAGACAATGATGTTTTCTTATATTGTTGGGTGTGAAGGATAGAGGAGGACTTGGAATTTTTAGAGGATAAGGAAGATAAGAGGGTATTTATAAAGGGATGAGGGAAGTTGTTACTAAATTTGAAGAGAAGAAAAGAAGTTAAAGACGTGTGGAATGTGAATGAGGCAAAGGGCACGCACCAAGAACGAGGAATTTCAAAGTCGCAGCGTGTGGTATATGATTTTTAAATTTCAAAATGAAATTGTTTTTCTTTCTCTCAAAAGAGAGTGGTGTTTTCATGGGGGGTCATATGTTATTAAAAAACTAAAGTAAAATTATGTTATTGAAAGAATCACATGGACCTTATCCAAAACTTGAACTAACATAAAATGACAAGAAAAGGAAATTGAACGAGAATACTGCTATGGATTTATTGAAGTTGTGCCTTTTTTGTTGAGCTACTACTAATCTACTATAACGCGTTGGAACCTTGGAATTGGAAGCCACTCAGCTATTTCTGCTACTTCCTATTATCATCCTGTGGGTGCCATGTGACCAATCACCCCAAACCACGTTACATTAAGGTTCAATTGTTGGGTTCTTTTTTGGTTCCATGCGTGAGAAACTCTTTAAATTTCTAATCCACTCAAATATCCATTTGCACAATATTGCACGTACCTACTAGCCATTTATTATATCTTTTTGTTTTTAATTTTCAGTAAAGCTATCCAAATGCTTTGTGACTCAGTATTTTATAGATATCCTATTGAAAAATTATCTAAAACTCTTTTTATTTGATTCAAGGATTTCTTCCTTTAATGACTCTCTTGAACCATATTTTAATTTACAAGAAAAGGGTAAAGTTAACATCCATAAAATTAATCTATTCATAAAGTCATGGGCCGATGTAGTAATGTATTTGTCAATTTCCAAAGCCTAGCGATCACTTTTTTGATAAATTAAAATGTACGTTAGGCTATACATTAGAAAAACATTGATTAAATTGTATGTAATATTTATGTATTTATCAGTATAAAAATTTATATACATTTAATATATCATCTACTGGATCATCATTCATTTATACTGTATATTTAAAGAGACAATAATAATTAAACATGTATAATAGAATATTCAATAATGATATATAAAATTTATGTAGTATTAGTGCATATATTTCTTTCCCGTATAATATTCCATCCATTTCATATACAACTATACAAGTCCTTCCTATACTGTGCAAGTATAAGAGATCTTTGTACATGATCAACATTTTGGGACTGAGGTAATGAGGTTGAGCCTGAAGCCTTTTGAGGTTGAGGCTAACATGATCATACAAATGATTCATCGTGGACCAATTCAGCTAACTTTCAATGATTCCAAACTATTTTTCTTTTAAGTTGTGACACAAATTATTAAAAAAAATACAATGATATATATTGAATGATAACATTAGTAATCTCATCATCATTTAATCAATACTTTTATGATTCCATTATATATTACCCCCTACTCATATATTATTTTTCAGGTAAAGAGTAAAAAATTCATGAGCTAAACATGCATACATACCTAGAGCATTAATTAATACCAAACTTTGTTTAACAAATAAAATTACAGCAATTAGCTATATTCAATATATTAATGGTTACCAACGGGCATTGGTTCAGGTTGTACATGCTTGATTCATCTTAAGCAGTGTCTCGGGTTCGAGTCTTGTGGATGGAAAAAATATCCCTTGTGGGAGTTAGCTCCACGTACCTGTGGATGTTCTCAACTTGGACAGGATTGTCTGAAACCAAAATATATTAATGGTTAATCATTGAAGGTGGATTCAAACCTAATCAATTCAGATGCAAATAAACATAATCAATCCAGATATCCATCTTTAGCGTAAACACTTTTGATAGGTTGAGGATAAAGATACAAAAGTGGAGTTTTTTTTAATCAAATTTTATAAAAAATAATCCCATTGTTTTATACTAGTAAAACACTTGTGTAACTTTTTAAATACTTGTGTAATTTTTTGGCGTCTTGCATTTTTAGTAAATTAAAAAATATTTATTGCATCTTTTGTTACGCAACTGTTTACCAAAGATATATTCACACACGCAAAATTCATACCTTGAAAATCAACAAATAAAATCTTCGAGTAATCAACTTTTTTATACGTAATAAGTTTCGATCAAGCCCTTCTTTTTTTATACACAAGTTTCAGGGATAGCATATTCATTTTCACAAGTCAATACAGTTGGATTACTAATAGTAAATGCTAAATATTGATATTATCTCATTCTAATTGTAGCTTTAATATAACGTACACATTAAGCTAATCATTACATGTGTTAACTATAATTTAAAGTCATATATTTTTTACTAAAGTATCTCTTATAATGTCTATGAGATATATCAAATATTATTTTCAATTTTAAGAAAAATAAATTGGGATAATTGTTTTGCATGGGAGGCTAAAATGAAGTCCAATATGAGGTTCATGAAGTCCAATATTATTTTCAATTTTAGGGTTTAGAAAATGAAGTCCAATATTATTTTCAATTAGTGAGGGTAGAAGATTCATGAAATGAGAAAAAGGAGATGTAGTATAACTATTGTAGATAGGGTCGAATATGAGGTTCCGGTAGAGGATGCGTAAGCATTGCATTATAGTATAACCTTTTGATTGCGTCATTTGCTAAAACTAACTTCATCCACAACCACAGTTATCAAATGTGGGCTAGGATAAGAATTTTTTAGTGGATGAGAAAGTATATTTTCACTCAATTTCATCCATCAACGGTTCCTTTATTCATCCCATTTGGGCTATTCGACCAATGAGCTTTGAACTTTGAACCATACTTTCACGACATGCAAATGTTGGAAAAAATTCAACCTCTAAATACAAGGCACATATGTGATAATTATCCAGAATCTCATCTTAGTCGTTGAATTGAAGAACCACCAATAACTGAAGAAAAAATGGATAAGAAATCCGAAATATACAAATTCTATAACGTAAACCAATAAAACACCCGAACTTAAGAAGTATGATGACCTTACAGAACCCAAAACCAAACAATGAATTATGCAATTTCGTGCCTCATCAATAATATTAGATATAAGTCTTTAGGGCAGTAACACGATTCTAACTTGTGATTACAACTTGAGTTTTAACCAAACTCTATCAACTTTAAACACTGATTTGGAATTTAATTGAAATGGACAATTAGCATTATTACATCAGAATTAAGAAAATGTTTTCAATCAAAAAGGATTTCAGCAAGTGATCCTAAAAGTGATAACCAAACTGTTTTGATTTGAAAATTGTGATAACCATCTCTTGTTTGCGGCAGAATAGTTGGAACAGAATTATGGAGCGCAAGTAAGGTAAGACAAGGTTGATTATAGTTATACTTAATCCAAATAATAAAATAAAAGTCATAAACATAAAGCAGTGTACTGAGATAAAAACTAGAATAAGAATGTCGAGTATACAAAAATCTAACAAAGCAAAATCAAAATGCAACAAAATCAAACATCAATCTATTCATCAAACAGACCGAAACCAATATCATCATCTGATTCTTCAGCTGGCTCTTCCTCTTTCTCCACCTTGGCAGCAGCAGCTGGTGCAGCTCCAGTATCAGCAGCAGGTGCGGCAGCAGCAGCTACAGCAGCAAATTTGCTAGGATCCTGCAATTTAACAAAGACAGTTTGACACATAAGAAAGAATGAAATAATAGATCAATATTTTGGAGTCAAATTATCAAAACGTAAATATAATACCTTCAAGTACTCCTTAACTTCATCTGCCTGGGGGAAAGAATACTCTGTTGCAACTGCAACAGCCAGAGCATTCTTATAGGCATTGATAAACATGTGAGGTGCAGCAGCAAGGGTTGGATATGAAATGGCTAGCGACAGAGAAGTAACTTGGGAGACTCCAATGGCGAACTTCTCAAGGAGATCATCCTCAGTGAGATCAAGCACCTCAGGTTTGAACACAGAACCATTATCATACACAGAAAGGACAACAAGACCGTATGAGAATGGCCTTATGCCGAGCTTGGCAAGCAATGCAGCTTCAGAAGAGCCAACCTTGTCTCCCTTCTTAATGAGCTCCACGGGTGTGATAATTTCAACAGTACCCTTGTTAATCTTGGTGGGAATGTTGAGCACCTGAAACACAGGGACTAACTGTGAGTATGATATCCACAGTAAGAAAAAGTATGTGTATAAAAACCGGAATGCAAACCTGGAAGAAAGATGTCTGGGATGGATCGAGCCCAGTGTTGCCTGGAGGGACAACAACATCAATTGGAGCAACCAAACCAACACGAGCAGGTGCTCCAACCTGTTGACAGTTGACCACAGTAATCAGATGAACACATACATAACATGATGCATGGTGAGCACATAGACAAAAATATTTCAACAGTGATAGAAAGAGGGACAAAACTACAAAAATTCAAATATTATAGCTCACCACATTTACTATAGATATAAAATAAATGCAACATAATTTATAAGTTAATTCATCTATATATTTTATAATTCATTGATCTATATATTTTATAGATCCAACATGCATTCATAAAGTAAATCTCAAAACTGTGAAAATACAATAAGGAGTATACAAAGTCAGTCACAAACAATCAAACTAATTTGATGTCTCATTTCTGCACTGGGAAAATATAAAAAAACAAACACAATTTGAAAATTTCAGAATTAAATTAAATAGTATATTAACGTACCCACAATGACGACAACAACACAGTAAACATATTCGCTCAATTAGATACAAAAAATAGAAGAACCAAATCAACTTGCAATATCAAAGTAATAAAAACATTAGTCCACTGTCACATGCTTAACAAAGAAATGATATTGACTTAACAAACAATGAGACAAAAAAACGATGACTATACCTTGTACTTCGCAACTTCCTCGCTAACCTCCTTCAAATCACCCTTGGTGAAAATCAATCCAACATTTCCCTAATACAATTAACAAAACATTAGTAAAAAATCCATCATAAAAAGGTCAAAAGCGTAATTAAAGAGAGATAAAAAATCATACGATAAGAAGAGGGATAAGGTTAAGGAAGGCCTGGTTGCCAGTTTTCTCAGCATGAATCCTAACAGAACGCTTCATCATAGTGTTTTTTCCCATAAGCACAACAGAGTCGCCACGTAGACCTTGTCGAATATTCTGGAGCTGTTTTGAACCAACATTGTCAGCATTCACAACAAGGATTTGAGTATACTCATCAAGAAGCTCACAAAGCTTTCCATCGTAAGCGATTTTCTTCTCGGCCTTGGTAGCTTTTGGTGCCATAGATTATGTCTCGGATTTTTTAGTTTAAATTTTTTGTTATGGAAAAAAAAGAAGAGGGCCAAGACGAAGAAATGAGCGTCAAGGCGGACAGCAAAACGGCGCCGTCACTTTAACCTTCTCTTTGTTCAGAGTTAGGGTTTTGGGAAGTGGGGAACGGAAGCAAGAAGTGGTGGATGAAAAATACGAAATGAAAGAGTTGATATATCAGTGCTATTACGGATTTGTGTAACCTAATGGGTTTGGGAAAGTTTAAAACATTTTTTAGGCCCTGTGGGCTTTAGATATGTCATGTACATATAAAAAAGTGGGAAAAGGAAACTACTATAAGCCTGGCAAACCTTTTTTAAAAATAAATAAAATAATTTTTTTAATAATTGAATGCGTAAGTTTTGTATAGATTATGTTTTTAGTTTTAGTTTATAAATTGTCAAACTATATCATAAAATTATAAACTCTTAAGATTATAATCCAGTTATATTTGGGTTTTTTACCAGAACTACTGAATATAAGTTAATTTATTTTGTTTGGATAATTTATTCAAATGATATGAAGTTGTTTGTTTATGTTAGGATTATTTTAATTGGTTAAACTATTTTTTAAGTTCAATTTTCTTAATATTCATCATCATATATTTTTTTATTTGAAAGTCATTCTTGTGTTGTGAATTAACAATCCAATTGCTTGAAAATAATTTGTTTATCTCGTAATATTATTGTTCCATGTGTATTCATTTTTTATTAAATGGAAAATTAATAAAAATTCGTAGAAAATAT
The DNA here is from genome assembly GCF_001865875.1 of Lupinus angustifolius. Lineage (NCBI taxonomy): Eukaryota > Viridiplantae > Streptophyta > Magnoliopsida > Fabales > Fabaceae > Lupinus > Lupinus angustifolius. Next base: position 1,589,267 of record NC_032019.1, on the reverse strand, counting down.
TTTCATGTATAATATCTATACGAAAATAAAAGTTCATTATAATAATATATAGTTTTCACAAACTATTCTTATTTCCAAATATTTCAATCTCATTTAACAAAATTTTGTGACTATTTCTAAGTGTGAATTGTTATTATTAGCTAACTGCATATTTTTTAGAGATGTTTTCGGTGTAGCATACCTAATTGCAACTCCTACTCTGGGAGAGATGAAATATTTCAATGTAACAATATCAAAATTATAACAATGTACTAATTTTTGAACTAGAAATTCAAGATTCAAAACAATTAAATTTAATGTAATATTATAAACATATATATAACTGCAATCATCATCAAAATGACAAAATTCATATGAAAATTTTGCAACAAATATTTTCAAATAGAAGATATATCTAACAATAAAAGTTCGTAACAATAACATTTAATTTTTATAGATTATTGTCATTGATGTTATTTTCAATGGATAATATTTAATTGCATCCCAAGTCCATGAGGAATTATTAATTGTGATGTACCAATTTTAAATTGCAGAAAACGTAAAATACAAAATAGGTTAGATAAAATTACATAATAATTAGTGAACTACAAATCCAAGATTCAAAATAGAGTAAGATTAAAAAAATTGTTACATTTGGAATATGAAATAGAGAGGTAGTGTTAGAATTTGTGAAGTAGGAATTTACAATTATTGAATATTTTTTTGCTTCTGAATTTGTAAAAATTAAATAATGTGAAGGACAAAATAGAAAATGAAAATTACATCATGATAAAAGTTATACAATATTTTGGCTTTATATATAATATAGATATAGATATATATTCTCATTAAAACCTTTCTAATTGTAGCCCCTACTTCACAAATAATGAAATATTGTAATGTAGCAATGTTAAGACGATAACAATCATTAAACTAAAAAATCTAAGATTTAAGATTAAAAAATCAAAGTTAGAGTAATAATTTAATGATGCGTAATTTTTATTTTTTTTTATTAAAAATGAATATATATAATTAAAGTCCAAATTAATCAATGGATATAACAAACTAACTAATCATTATCCAGAATGACAAATTTATATGAAAGACTAGTCAACCTATTAAAGGGTTGATATGTGTGTATAAATGTACATAATGTGAATTTTTACACTAAATGACAGAGTAATAAAATTTTGCATCAAATATTTTCAAATATAAGATACATCTAGAAATAAAAATTCATTATAATAATATATAATTTTCATATACTATTGTCATTGATACTATTTTCAATGAAAAATACCTAATTACAACCCCAAATTCAGAAGGAATGGTTTAGTGCAATGTACCAATGTTAAGACTATATAAAAAGTAAAATGCAAACAAGTCATATAAAATTACAAAACAATGAGTGAACTAAAAATCAAAGATTCAGAAGGGAAAAAAATAATCCAGAAATTATCATATTAGGAAGATAAAATGGAGAGAAAGTGAGAATTTGAGAAGAAATAATTTACAATTGTTGAATGTTTTTCTGTTGGAATATTTTGTTATAAATAATGTGATATTTATGGTCAAAGACCTTTTTTCTTTAGCTGTTATAAAACTTTAAAAAATTAATTTAAAAAGGTTAAATAAAATATATATGAATTACACATTTAAATAGCTGTTAAAGTATTCTCAAATTCGTATGATTGAGTGTAATTCAAGTTTATGTGTTAAATAGAAATCATTTCATTTAATACCAAATTTGTTATCTTTTCATTTGAATAAGGAATATTTTTGGATTTATGCACTTAATAATGTTTATTTGTTTATGAAGATGGAAGCATCCTGTCCCACGAGATAACAAATTTACTCACAGTTCAAATATACAACGTTTTATTTGTTGTTCATTTACGTGATTGAGATTTGAGAAGATTATGATTAATACCAAATAACATATTCCTCTGTAACAATGTCAATGAATCATTAGCATGGAAATCCAACCTGTATGCATTAGTATCATTTGTTAACATCATTTTATTTTTTGTTTAGAAAAGAGAAGTGTTATAGAGGATCATAATCTTAGAATTAAAAACATATGTTTGGTCAATACTTAGTTATGCTTAAGTCATCTTTTCACTTTATATAGTAATATATATGCAGCATGACAAATGTTAAAAGATATTGAAATAAAAGACAATATAAAATTAGTATTAATATTTAAAAACAGCACCAATCATAATAAATAAAAGTTGTTAAAATTGAATTAAAAGTTCACAAAACAGTGAACAAATAATAAAATAAGCAATCCAATTTATCTAAAGAATCAATTTATAAATCACTTTTTACTTTATTTTCCATAAGAATCTCACTAACTAGAGCAACAATTTTAATTTTATTCTTTCTAAAGAAGCAAAATCCAATTTATCAAAGAAAAAGAAGAGCTAAGTGTCTTTTGATATTTTTGCAAATACAATAATCTTATCCATAGGATCACATACACTACAAAATATACCACTTTATATAATATTGTTTGTGAACAATTAAAAAATACACATTTAAATTAAAAATTAAATATATTTTTTAACCAATAATAAATAATAACATATCAAGTGTTAAACTTTTGTGAGACAAAATATTTACCGCCTTTATGAAAGAGCTACAATAAAGTAAACTATAAATGTTAAGCTAAACCAACATCTCTCTGTGACTGTCAAGTAATAAACGAGAGAGATAGTTTAAACATATTTCTTCCTCTCTCATTGGTTTCTTTTTTCAAGCACCTTCAACTATATCTTCACTCTTTCAAGTGTACCTTTTGTCAGATCTCGATCCTATAAATCCAGGAATCAAGTTCAACCCTCTCTCAAACCAAAGGCCTCATTTGCTGTCACACTTTTTTGTTATTTAGCAGGTAGCAATAATGTTTAATTTCTTGCTTGCTAAGTTTCCACTTTCTATACAAGTATATATACATTAATAACATATCTAATGCATTCCAATATCTAGCTTTTGCCTATTCCTTACACGTAATAATAATAGGTTTAATGAGCTACCTTAACAACATGTAAAAATATAAATGCATATTTAAGAGCGTTTTAAAAAATATCAGAACCCTGCAAAAATTTAAGGTTTCAAGTTCAACACCTGAGCGTAGCCACAATTTCTGTCCAATGAGCTGGCTTTACTATCTGCTCTTTTTGAAGGGGAAACTATGGTCGCATAGAAGAAAATAAGAAGAAATAAAAAGGTGAGTAAGAAAGTGGGAAGAAAGAAAAAGAAAAGAAATATAATAGATTTTTATAATGTTTGATATAAGAGAATAAAGAAAGAAATAAAATAAAAAATTAAAAAATTGCAATAATATATCTAAATAAATAAAAAAATTAAAATTGTTTATTATTAATTAAAAATAAATTTTAAATTATAAATTTTATTAAATATCAATTAATATTTTTTTATATCCAAAATAAACTCATGTATGTTAACAGTAGTTAAAACCAAAAGTTGAGAAAAAATGAACAGTAATTTTAAATTTCATGCAAAATCAGTATTCTCTCAACGAAGTTGAAGATAAAGAATTTATGATAAGTCACACACAATTTTAATTCTCTCTTATTTCTCTCTCCACAGAGAAAAAAATCTACATGCCTCTCCCAACTCTCATACTCTTTTATGTCATCTCTAATTTTACTCTACAAAATGTAGGCTAAAAGTACTCTTATGGTGTTCTTCACACACAAAATGGAATAAACACAAAATCTTGAATCTTTAAAATATATAATCAAAATTTCCTATAAAATGCATATTCGATTGTAACTCTTGAATTTTTAAAATTATTCTTTAAAATTATGAAGATTCTATGTTGTATCCATATGAAAACCAATTTTTACTATTAATTATTTGAACCAATGGGACAAAAAAAAAATAGAAATACTCTAGATTTAGAATTTATTACTCATCAAATTCTTTTCTGTAGCATATAAAGATGACAAAGGAATATTATGAAAACACTAAATAGGCATATAAAGTTTTCCTTTTTAACTTTTAGAATTGGAAAATTGGACAGTGACTATGATATACTTTCAAAAATACAGTTTGGACTTTTCCTTCTTTAATACAAATATGGCACACAGAGAACTTTCTCCTTTATTGGAAAAACACAGCATATTTATTTTCTGTATTGTAATTCTCTCATTATATTATATAGAGATATATGTTTGCACTTGAGTTACTTTATATTAGTTATACTCAATCTCAGTTATTTATTCTCTTAAATTTAACGAATCAAATGAGTAAGTGAAATAAATGATGAAAGAGAAAAAAAGTCTTAAATAACTTTTTGTTTCACCTATTTGGTCCATTGAATCTTAAATTGTACAATTTAATTATCAAATAATGTAATTATTTAGCAAAGATTAGAAGACTCGTTAGTGTATGCCTATATATAGGTTCAACACTAAGTTGATGATAAATTAACCAATTAATTTACTAATAAATGTTGAAGTCTAACAAAACTCCTTAACGACTAGTTAACATGAAGTAATACATATTGCACTTTCAAGAATTACTAGAAGATTAATTAAAATATTTCCTTTAAAAAGATACGATTGTTAAACTTTAATAAGTTGTTATAATGATTCAAAGAAACTCATTTTCTTTATTCATCTTGATATCTTGACCAATGTCTTATTTTATTATAGAGTTCAATATCATTACCAATAGTTGATGAATTCTTTTTTCATTAATCATTAATTATACAAGCATTTAATCATACATAATATTCATGTAACGTTTTAAGACATTGTATGTCTGAAATGAAAGTATAATAAATAACATATTAATCAATATGATAAACTCATGTCAAAGAAAACTATTTCATTTTTTGTTGAGAATTTCCTATTGACAACTTAAGGTAATGTTTAATCATTAAGAATTCTCAGTTGAGTCAATTCAATTATTATGTCCACATATGCATCGTCTATATATACAATTTAATAAATGAGATATAATAATGATTATCCAATAAATATTATCGCACATATATTGATCTAATCGAGTCATTGATGTCTTATTGTTAATGATTATATGATAAAGAATAATTTAGATTAAATATTATAAAGACATATCTCTCATTATTATAATCTATATTATAATAATAAGTCTCAAATTTATAAACTTATCATATAACTTATTTAATTAATTAAAAAATATAATAAAAGTAAATAAATATAATACTTTACTATCTTGGATATAAATATACAAATTTAATAATACTTCCAATAGAAACAAGATAAATAACATAACATCTTTTGGTAAGAGTTACAAGGAAAGTTCTTTATTTTCTGGCTGTGACACACATGAATTAGAAATTTATAGTGAGAAAGAAATGCTTATTTTTCCTTTGTTTTTATAGACAAAAGTTGATAAAAGTGTCATTATTTTGCAGTACTTGCCTTTCGGAGTACAAGAGATGATCACTCTTCACATATATAGCTGTCACTAGTAGACAAAAACGTAACTGAAATCTCTTCTTCCGAGTCATATATATAAATCAGGGAGAGAAGATTAAACCTTTCACCACAAACCAAATTTGACCAAAGAGTGGACTAGGTACGTAACTTTTTGTTATTTTCTTCTACATGGTTTTGTATCTTTGATCGACACAGCAAAATCTCATTTTTTTCTTTTGAGTTTGATCATCATGGTTTTGGTTTTGGTAAATGTCTAACTCAGTTGTTGACACTTGTCACTGTGCATTATGTGTTTTTTAGATCGTCGTAGTCTGAAGAACAATGTCATCCCTGAGGCAAGGTGAAGAAATCCCGATATCAAGCCTTAACGAGACGATTGAACATGAAGAGGGGGAGAATGAAGGAAATTCACATTCGGGCTTGAAAAATTTTCTGTGGCATGGTGGGTCTGCTTATGATGCCTGGTTCAGCTGTGCCTCAAATCAGGTATTAAGATATGAATCTAGAAATACCACTCATGATTGGAAGCAAGTTTCTGCTCCCAGTTTTGGTCTTTTCTGCTCTAAACGGTGTCACATTCTCTATCCAAGTCAATTATACAGTAATAAAATGAAGCACTCTGATTGGCTTGGGATATGGAGTAAGACACATTTTGGGACATGTGATTTCCATCCTTTTTGAAGTGTGAATATAATTTGATTCGTTTCTGGTTTATGCAGGTTGCTCAGGTTCTGTTAACACTACCAACTTCTTTCTCTCAGCTTGGAATGGTTTCAGGCATCATACTCCAAGTCTTCTATGGCATTCTTGGTAGTTGGACTGCTTATTTGATTAGCATTTTGTACGTCGAGTACAGGACCCGAAAAGAGAAGGAGAATGTTAACTTCAAAAACCATGTCATTCAGGTTATACCAAAAAATATATAGAACAAATCTCTTCTTTAACCTACCATTTTACTCTGAAAATGTTTTAATAAAAAACTGGTATTTCAATTTTCATCAGTTTTTTCATGCTATGTGACATTACTCAAATGTTTATATGACTAGATTGATGGTTTAATTTTATTATGTGTAGTGGTTTGAAGTCTTGGAAGGTTTACTTGGTCCGTATTGGAAAGCAATTGGATTAGCCTTCAATTGTACTTTTCTCCTCTTTGGATCTGTTATCCAGCTTATAGCTTGTGCCAGGTTTTTACCATTTCCTTTGTTTATAACCACCTGATTATATAATTTGTAGAGTTTAAAATCTAAGCATCCTTTAGTGTAACTTTTTTTACACTGTACATCATCCACCATTGATTTGTATTACTTTAGTTTTATAGTCAATTGCGGTTAACATATGAATGATGAATGATTTGCTGGTAGTATAAAAAACATTTACACTGTCATCTGAAAGAATTTGTTGATTTCAATTATTATTTTATGGGCATATGTATGCAGTAACATATACTACATAAATGACCACTTTGACAAGAGGACTTGGACTTACATATTTGGAGCATGCTGTGCCACCACAGTGTTTGTACCCTCATTCCATAACTACAGGATTTGGTCCTTCATTGGCCTTGGCATGACCACATACACAGCTTGGTACATAACCATTGCAGCCCTTGTTCATGGCAAGGTAAGTAATAACAAACAATAATAATCTTGATTTCTCTAGTGGGGTCTCTTCATTGAATTCGTTTGATATTAACTTAGTATAAAAACTGCTTTATTTTTTAGGTTGAAAATGTGACCCACACAGGCCCAAACAAATTGGTATTGTATTTCACAGGTGCCACTAATATCCTCTACACTTTCGGTGGGCACGCCGTTACGGTGTAAGCACCCATTTTTCCTCATTATAAGCTAGACAAAACAATAAGATTTGATATATATATTTCAATATTTACACATTAATTTTTATGTATGTTTTGTATCCAAAAGGAAATGTTCCATGGTCCAACTACATTTATACACGATGACATGGATTAGAAAATGAGTACTTAGCATAATGCATTTTCTGTCTAATATACTTCTATTCCATTTGGCTTAGCAATGCATTTAGTTGGGAAAAAAAGATTTAACTATCTATTTGCTAGATGAGTTTTGCAGGGGAAGAAAGAAAAATGAATGCTTCAAAACCATGAAATATATTTATGAGATGATTTTGAAGTCTCCCATTTATTTCTCCTCCAAAACTAAACTCACACAATGACTCTAAGAATCTTGAAAACATTTAGACATATAGGAGGACTTAAACCCAAATTCATTTTCAATTTGGAGCCTAATCTATATTTAATGAGTAAAGGATATGGGTTATTTGTAGATTTAATGTTGAAGTTGCAATTAACAGTAGCATGGACAAAATATGATGATGATGATTATTATTACAGGGAAATCATGCATGCAATGTGGAAACCTAGGAAGTTCAAATATATATATTTGTATGCGACAGTTTATGTATTCAGCCTGACACTACCATCTGCTATTGCCATGTATTGGGCCTTCGGTGACCAACTCTTAACTCAGTCCAATGCCTTTGCCCTTCTTCCCCCTTCTGCATGGCGTGATGCTGCTGTTATCTTAATGCTCATTCACCAGGTTTTCTTTTTCTTTTCCTACATCATTTCTTATACCATTTTATATCTCATTAACATACAACATTTTTTCTCTTATAAAGAATATTGTTTTTTAATAATTATCATTGAAAATCGATTAGTAGTGCACATGAATGACATAATACATTTATGAATAATTCTTACAAGGAACGGTGCCTAGGAACAACCAACCAATACTTGTTTCATTTTCTTGCATTGACTCAAACTCACCTTATTCAACACAATCAATCAAATAGTTAACCAAAACTTTATGCATTGTTGACATAGTGTTAAAAATGTTTCCATCCCCTTAAAAATATGCTAATTAACTACATAAGTATTTGGAAAAAATCTACAACAAGTGGTTAGAGACTGATGATGCATTTATTTTTAGGGTGAATTAACTTAGAGAAAAAAAAAATACATATACTGAAAGTATACTCATATTAAATTATTATTTACTTTTCAAAAAAGTAATTCAAATAAATGATAAATAACATAATGACGGTGTATAATTTGTTGTATTGATGTATAGATTTTACACTAATTAACTAATGTGTTTTATTTTTACTTGTAACTGGCAGTTTATCACCTTTGGATTTGCATGCACACCCTTGTATTTTGTGTGGGAGAAAGTGATAGGAATTCATGACACAAAGAGCATATTTCTGAGGGCTTTAGCCAGGTTGCCTGTGGTGATACCAATATGGTTTTTAGCTATTGTTTTCCCTTTCTTTGGTCCCATTAACTCTGCTGTGGGGGCTCTTTTGGTTACCTTCACCGTCTATGTCATCCCTTCTGTTGCCCATATGCTCACTTACAAGTCTGCTTCTGCTAGACAGGTACATGCTCAAATCTCTCCACATCTTCTTATCTTTCTTTACAGTTTCCCCCTAGCTCGGCGCAAAGTTGCTTAGTGATCATTACTTCACGACTTCAAATCCTAGAAATAACATATTCGCTTGGAGAAGTAAAACTATCTACATCTACTCTCTCAGACCCACAAAATGAGAACTTCGAGTATTGGGTCACCCTTTTTATAGTTTCCACCTAATAATGTTTTTCTCACCCATCTAATTTTACTGTGTACACAATCAACTTTTAACATATCTCATAATCACTATTGAGGCATGTGCAAGTCAATCTATGTTTCAATCAGGAAAAATGCTAGTAACACTCAATAGTTAAAGTATAAGTATATACCAAAAATGTAATGGGCCTAATAATATGCATGTGATAAAAAAAACTATATATTGATATGTGTAAGTTGTATCTAATATTGTTGTCTCTGCCAAGGAGTTTGTACATTCTGTTTACATCATGTAGCTACATGTAATAGTACAACAAATTTAAGCACTATGGTATCTGTCCTACCCAAAAGCTAAGCCTTTAAAACAAATATTTTCATTGATGAGGACTATAGTGGGAATCCAGTACTGTCCATTTTTATGACCAGATCCTTGAAAAGTGTCTAATGGGATTCTTAAAACTCTGGTGTGTCTGGTATACATGTGTTATAGGATATGATTCTAGCTTGAAGATTTAACTTGGAAGTGACTTCCAATGTCAGTGACAGTACTAGTCCTACTCCCACTAGTCCAGTATTACTCATGCTACTATTCAAATTAAATTAAACCATAAGTCAAAGATTTCAATTTCTAAGCTCCTGGTTTAGTTCAGTATTTACTTGTTCTTTTTTTCTTTCCAGAATGCTGCAGAGAAATTACCCTTCTTCATCCCAAGCTGGACCTTAATGTATGTGATCAATGCATTTGTGGTGGTGTGGGTTTTAGTGGTAGGTCTTGGATTTGGAGGTTGGGCCAGCGTGACAAACTTCATGAGGCAGATTTACACATTTGGGCTATTTGCAAAGTGCTATCAGTGCCCACCAAAAGGCCCACCTACCAACCACACACTGCATCACTGAAAAACTATGTTCTTTATCATAGGACCCCCTTCTGTGGTGGGAATTGTATTTTCCCTATCTTTTTGTTTAATCTCCATATCATAGATACATTGTTGTTAATGTTCATGTTCCTTTGTGTTGCAAGACAATGCTGTTATATATTTATATTACATTCGGATCATTTTGGAAGGTTTTAGAGTTTGATAGGCCATAATATTGTTGGTTTTGTACAGGCTAATTTGAGTTTGTTATCTGTACCTTTCACCTTTAACTCTAGCTCCTGAATCTTTGCCAATTCCTATCATCTATTCAGTTTGATCTTTTTTAAAGTGTTTAGTCTTGTTTAGAAATATAGGGACCTTATAAAAAACAAAAATTTTCTTTTGCTTCCTGAAATTTCTTTTACAAAAAGAGCTGTGATCATATTTTTTGATGGAAGACACACTCATATCTAACCGAAATGCTATATAGACGCACCAACCACAAAATTAAGGGGGAAATATACAGGCCTAGAAAAAACAATGCTGAGTATGTGTTTATAAATTATATCCTTACAAAAATAGAAGAAGAGAAATATATTAAAGCACACTATAGCTAGGAATATCATTTATATTATGATGATACACTAATGTGTTAATATGTTATTAAATAATTAGTTTCTCTCATCTTTAAGGAGTTGATAGATAACTTGATTCTTTGGGATGATGTGAAAGGTTGACCGTTCATGGTGTATATGGAAAAAAATCCCTTGGTTAACAGAAAAATATTTCCTAAATAGTGAGCATAGTAGTGAAACTTTTCTAGTATAGACCAGCATGTCATTTATGAGTTTTGAATTTCTTTCTTACAAGACCAAGACTGGATAATTGTTTTGATTCCAAGGATGGTGATACTTATTGGATACTCGTACTTTTGGACATTCATGAATCATGAACACTTTTTTTATGCGACTTGTTCCAAATTATATCATTTTGAGCTGGAATTAATTAAGAAATAAGAAATATTTCAATTTCTAGAAAGGGATGGTTTGATTCATCAAAAACCTTTATATTTTGTAGTGGATATCAAATTCAAATAAGTCACAGGAAAATTATTTATACGTCCCACTGGTTGATGTGTGAATTTTTTGTTTCAAAAGTGAATTTGAAATAGTATTTTGACACAACTTTAAAATACTATGTCTATACATACTTGTATGTTTTTAACTAATTCACTAGACTTCTTCATACACTACTGATACTTAAAGTATCCAATAATTTTTTTCATGTTTCTTATAACTTTATGCTATTACATGCATTGTTACTTGATTTAAATATTTAATTGTTTTTTTGGCTGGATTAGAAAATGCTCTCATCTCTCTAACTTGACAAAGCTCACTAGTTTTTTATATAGATTTTTTTTATTTCGAGAAAGAGAGCATAGATTATTAAGAAGATTCTCATCTTCATAATGAGTTTCAAACTCACATATTTGTGAGTTACAAGAAAAATCCATATTGAGTTATAAGAAAAACCCTTACAACTAGTTAAATGGATCAACATTTGGTTGGTGGAAAATCATTTTATATTACTGAATATTCCATGTATCCATATGTTGCTTATACGCATGTGGAAGAGTGTGACAAAGCAAGGAGGAATGGAATGTCTCATCGTTTGAGGCTTACTGGGTAGCAACTTGGAAATGCCACCGAAATTGGAGTGAGATTCCTCTCCATTAATGGAGAGACAAATGCTATGTAAAAGTAAAGAAAAGGTAACACATATTGATATTCATATCCTTTTATTTAAAATGATATTACACTTTTACCCTTAAAATACAAAGGAAAAAGTCACTTGTCTCTCTATTATTTGAAAGGAGTCTTACTCCAGAAATTGGCACGAAAATATTTCTTGGGACACTTTGATTCGCTGATCAAAATCATCGGAACAAGTTCCAATGAACTAGTGAAGACAATATGAGATGGGAGTCTAAACCATTAGTACTATTTTCCCACAAAATTAAAAGAGGATCTAAAATTGATATATTATTATGATTGAGGAGTCTAAACAATGTGAGATCTTTATTTATGTGCTAAACTATTTTTCATAGATCATGTGAAAGAAGAAACATACAAGTGTATTTAACCTTTTATGCTATAAAGATAATGAGTACATCCACTTTATATATTATTTAACTCACAAACTTCTATGAGACTTTTTATAGTATATTATAATACTTGAATACCCAATAATATTATTAGTACATATCATTATCTTTTAAGTAGATTAGGTAAAGATTTTACAACTAGGTTTATATAGTTGTGTTATTGAAGTTGAAGAGCCAAAAATAAGGAAGGTATTGCAAAGTGAAATTTAATTAATTTTACATATTATCATGTGAATGACTTTTGTAATAGATAGTAATATTTATATCCTCAGTATAAAAATATATATATAGTCAGTGTGTTTGTTATATATTATTCATTTTGATTGTTTTCTATGAAGAGTCAATGATGATAGAGAATGAACGGTGAATGATGTAATGATAATGTAAAAAACTCTTACATCGTTAGTATATACATCATTTTCTCTTTGTAATAAATATGAAATGTAACCTATACTACTTAGTAAAGAGAAAACACAAAATAACAACTCCATCAGGATGTAATTTGTGATTCTCTATTTTGCCCTCATTATCTTCTTACTTCTAAAAAAAACATATAATATTATCTTCTTATTTTAAAAGTGTATTTAAAAAAGTTAAACATTGCATCAATCGAATAAATTCAATTGTAAATTATAAATATTTAATACAAAGTATTATATTTATGATTTATAACATAAATACACGTTACAAATAATAGAAAAGCGAGTTGATAAACAAAATACGTGCAATTCCTTCTATTTTTTGTATTTTGTTAGAGGGCAAAATAAAAGGTGGCAAGATTTCTGCCATGCGATCACGTCAAGAGGTCGTGCCTTTCCTTATTCTTTCTGTAAACTAAGTTTTCTCATACCATTTTCAGCATTTCCTCTCTCTCTTTTTCCCAATCTCTGCACTGCTTTCCTTCACTCTTTCTCTTCCTTCATTACAATGCAATTTCTACTCTTTCCTCTTCATCATTTTTCTTCTACCCTCTCTACTCATCTTCACTTTCCAAAATAATAATAACAACTACAAAGAAAAAAAAACATAGCTTCTACTCTTTTCTCTATCATTGTAGTTGCTTCATCTGAATAGTGCATCATGGCGCCAAGAGGAAGACAACCCAGAAAGGTATTTCATTTCACACTTTCTCATTATTTTTTTCTCAAAAAAATTCCACCCTTTTCCTCCATGTTTATGTTCTAAGTTCTAACCGTGTTTAACTTATTTTCCTCCCTTTGTATCGTTTCTCACAATTTTTACTCGTTGTATTTGTAAAGTTTCGTTTTTTATTGTGTGTTTATTATTGTTCCTACCCAAACTCTGAAATTTCTGGGGCAACTTTGTCACATTGACCCTTCTGAAATGGTGTTTTGTTTTGTTTGCAGAATAGGATCGGGGTGGGGAATACACGAATGGATGCTGCTTTGGATTCTATGCGTCAATTTGGATTTCATGATCAAGTGGTTCGAGAAACGGTTGATGAGCTTCTAGAGGTTGTTTTTTCTGTTCTCTTACTCCAATTTTTTAATCAGTTAAATTAACAAGTGTTGTTGTTTTCATTGTTTGTTTACTCATAAAATCTGTGTGTGTTTGTGGGGTTTCTTCTTCAGGTTTATGATGGAACTCAAGGTTGGCCCTTTATTGAAGAGGCCTCTTACAAGCTCCTAATAGAAACAATACTTGCCAAACAACAAAGCCCTGCTGCAGAACAACAGGTACAAATTTAGCGAGTGAGACTCCTCCCGACGAGAGTTTTAAGGGTAAAACTGTAATATCAATGTAATTAATAAGGATAAAGTGTCATTTCATTTTGTGTTTTCTTTGTTTTTTCACACAACTCCCCTCGATTAATGGAGAGGAGTCTCACTCAAATTTAGCTACAATGTTAATTTGTTTCCATTTTACACTTCTATTCCGTTTTTTCTCCATTTGTTTGGTTCCGTTTGTACTCTATTTTCTTACTTTTTTATTCTAGTTCAGGCACACTTGTTTGCACCTTAAAAATAAACAGTGCTATTTTGTGATGGAAAAAATAACTTCTGGGAGAGTTAGCCGCACATACCTGCGGATGTCTTCGGCTCGGACGAGATTGCCTCTAGTGCAAAGATACCTGTGGGAAACCAAAAAAAAAACCTTGCTATTTTGTGATGTGAAGTTTTGGTCATAGCATAGAGAAACACATGTTATTATGGCTTTGCTCATCTTTCTGGTTTTTGTTTTGCTAGTTAATTTGTTCTCATATTTCTCTGCCATCAAATTTGTCCAGTCTTCTTCATTATCTGTTCTACACTTACTACTGAAAGAAAAATGCCATTTGGGTTTGGGATTGTATATGTCTATATGATGAAATGGAATTTCCTTCAAATAGGACCCTGATGCTACTTGCCTCAGAAGATTGCACTTAGAAGATAGCCCCTTTGTGTGGTGTCCTGTTAGGGAAGCATTTGTTTGAAAATGTTCTGTATATTTGCTCCTCCTATTTATTCTTTAAGTTAAAATTTAATTTGAGATCTCCGGAAGATACATACTCTTCAATGATTTATGATTAATGTGTAAGATATATATCTTCAAATTTCGGAACACTTTTTGTAGGAGGTATAAGAAATCTAACTTCTCCTTAAGCACCTAATGGTCTTTCCTTGGTAAGAAACTATATCTTACTAACTCATACAGGCTTAATAACTGTATGAGATTCCGAGTTAAACTCGATATATATTAAACCTAAAAATAAGATAAGGGTTTAAATAATATCTTAGCCTAATATGATTTACTGCTCTTATTAACTGGTAGGAGAAAAACTTGCATATAGTCGGTGCAACCATGGAGGAGAATCCTTTGCAGGACCATACAGCAGGTGAAGTTATTGAGACATCAGCTACTCCCACAGCTGAGATTACTGATGTTGGTTCTTCTACCCTTGTGGCTCAGGACTCTTTGTTGCAAATTAATGATAGTTTAGACTCAGCATCTCAAACCGATGATCGAGACCTTGCTTCACTTGGGAATGAAACTGGTAATTAAATTACTTTGTTTATCGGTCCCTTTCATTTGAAGCATATTGATATTTGCAGTTGACAAGAGTAACAGCTTCTTGAAAAACAGGGCTGGTATACCTCCTTTGTTGGATGCCATTCATAAATACATCTTCAATAAACATATGCGTGATTGATAACTTATCAGCTGGTATTAGTCTAAGCATGATTTATTCTTTCTTAGCTGCTATTTAATTCATCAAACGTAAGAGGACTTAGCAGCTGGTTTTAATTCATTTATAAACGAAGTATCTATGCAATCTAATTTTTTTTCTGGAATTCTAGACAGTGGTTAGATATTGAGCTGTGAAGACAGCCTCAACCTTCTTTAAATCGCAAACACAGGATAGATTTGGCACTCATCTCCATCACATTGAGATTAGGATGTCCAATTTTCCAAAAAACAAAGAAAAAAGTACTCGAATTATTCATTTGCTAATGCCAAAACATTGCCTGTTTTGTTTCCAGGTGCTAAGGAGGATTCAAGTGTGCTAGATGGAAGAGGAGGACATGAACAAGAAGACATTAGGGTGGAGTCTAGAAAAAATGAGCCAAATTCTGTGGCTAATGTCACTGGAAGCAGTAGTAAGAGCACTTTTCAACCTTGCTATGGGTGGAGTGGTATGGATGACTACAGGTCTATAATAAATGAGCCAAAGCCTGTGGATAATGCCACTGGAAGCGGTAGCGCATTTGGAAACAATGCCAAGAACACTTTTATCAAGCCTCCTATGATTGAATCCTCAAAATCGCGGCATGGCAATCGTAAACCCTCCTATAATGACAACGACAAGTCTAAGAAAAAAGAGCTAAAGCCTGTGGATAATGTCATTGGAAGCTGGAGTAGCGCATTTGGAAACAATGTCAATAGCACTTTTGTCAAGCCTCCTAGGATTGAATCCTCGAAATCATCAATGCATGGAAATCGTAAACCCTCCTACAGTGACAATGACAAGTATGAGAAAAAAGAGCCAAAGCCTGCACATAATGTCACTGGAAGCAGGAGTAGCGCATTTGTCAACAATGCTAAGAGCACTTTTGCCAAGACTCCTATGATTGAATCATCAAAATCACCTTATCACAATCGTAAGCCCTCCTATAGATGCAGTGGTAGTGGCAGTAATGATAGCAAGTCTAAAAAGAATGAGCAAAAGCCTGCAGATAATGTCACTCGAAGCAGTAGGGGCGCATTTATCAGCAATGTTGAGAGCACATTTGTCAGGAATCCTGTCGTTGAATCCCCGAAATCGTTTAAGAATCCACATTACTGCCATAGGAAACCTTTTTGTGGATGGATTGATGATGATGATGAGGTGGAACTAATCACATTACCAACTCCACTATTACCTGAACATATAGAGAAATTGGTTGCTAAGAAAAAAGAAGCACCCCAAAGTTGCAGAGAAAGAAGGCGAAAGAGTAGATGGGATGAAATGCCAGAGGGTATGTGAACCTCTTGGATCTTCTTTCTCTATTGTATGTGAGATAGGGTGGTAGGGAGCAAATTTTTGTTCATGAGATATTGTACATGTCTCTGTTGACTCATTTTGGTTACATAGTTTAACATGGTGCCCAAACTACAGTGCAAAACAAACTAAATGAATTGCTCTTGTTGTTTTATGTCCCATTCAAATGAACTAAGACTTTATTTCCTGTTTTATTGAACTGAATCAGAATTTGAAGTAGGGAAGACTGTTTCACGGTCCAAATTTACTATATAAAATACAAGGATTGGTAGGTCTTCCATTATAAACCATTTTAATGGAATTGCATGGTAGATATTGGGAATGAGCTGGATTATTTTAAACGAAGGAAAGGTTACCCGTATGAAATAATAAACATCAAATCAAACCTTAATTTCATCAACTAGACGAAACATCATGATACTTTATGATATGGATCACTCTTAGATTAAAATAACACAAATATACGAAGAAGAAAAAAACTTTAGGAGATAGCAGGACTTCCTTGTGGCCATGAAGGTATATATGGGTCAAAGATCTTTTTGGGGTCAACTTAATCATATTCATATCCACTGATATTAAATTTCATAAATACATATAAATTAGAAGTTTTTTGAATAAGTAGAAAAATAAGGGTATTATATATAATGGACTAAAACTCAGTTCAGTGACTTCGGTCTAATTTAATCTATTCTTTTATTAGAGTAACAATTTAGACAATATTGCTTGATAATTAATGCCTTTTTAGTCGGCGTGACTGTGTGAGTAGAATTAATGCGTAAGGAGCTCAACTATCATATTAACCATTTATATATTTTCATAAATAATTGTGTAATTTGTAAAAGGGACGAACACGATGCAATGATTTTGTGGAGATTATAATGTTACTCCTTCCATCACATAAAATTAGTAGAAATTGATATTATTTTATAAAGAATAATCGACAACAAAATGATAAAGTCGCATTTGTCGTTTAGTACATGTAACAAGACACATCTTCAAATAAACTCAGTTGCTTAAACCTGCTCTCTCCACCCCAAGAAAAGAACGAAAACTTCACAACTATTTTTAAAAAAAAATGTTCCATCGTTCATACTTCATAATCTATATGACAAAGCTTGGCGTGTTTAAAAAATAAACAAGAAAAGAAAGAGAGGAAGACAGGAAACCATGGAACCTCAAATCTCTAAGTGGATAAGAGTTGATAACTCTAAATTCTGAGATAAGTTAAGGTTGGTAATGCAAATCCGGTACAATTGAGACATCATTCCCAATCTTTCCTAAATACAATTTTCCTGTGAAATATTGTCACTAAAAGGCGGCCCGAAAGTGTGCGAGACTCCCACTTTGAGGTATGGGGTGGGTAGATGTCCACAACCTTACTCTCACAAGCGGCGAAGCTGTTTCCAGAATTCGAAACTATAACTTCATGATCATCAAGCAACAATATTACCATTGCGCCAAACTCGCCATCTAAAATAAAAGACAGAAAATAGACAAGTCTAACACATAACCTAACTAAAATCACAAATACATTCCATTAGACAAGGTTATATCACTTCCAATAAACTTTACATCAATAGAAGGCTAGAAGCATAGTAAGCTCCATATGCAAAATATGCTATGGCTGAAACCAAGATAAGAATGTTTATGCTATTTAGCTGTACGCAGAGGATTCCCCAAAGTAAGAGCTGTTTACCTGCCCCGTACACTCGCAGGAGATTGACCACCTCTCTCGCTGACATTATCATCATCTATTTCACTACTATCCAGACAAATACCATGTTGGTTTACACTTACTTCAGAACTAGCATTACTGCTGGTGGCATGGGGAGAGTCTGAGACACTAACAGTTCGGCTACGCTGAGGCCCTGACCGCACACTATACATAGAAGATGCTGGAATGTTCGTCATTAGTGGCCGTAAATTTCCTGGAACCCTTCGCCTTATATCCTGTTCAAAGAGGATAAATAAAACAGTTTCATGAGTTCTAATCATTCAAAATTAGTCATAGTAAACTTAATAAAAAAGTATGAAGTGCGATGAATGTTATAAACGACAAACTCTGAGGTCCCCAAAACCAATCTTTAAACATCATGCGTCCAGAAATGGAATGGGTCATTAAAGCATTCCGTAAGTACTTTTTATACAATAGTAGTGATTCAAATGCAGTTGCAATACAATTATATTCTTAACAGACGGAATAAATGCAAGAAAGGAGAAGATGCATACCATATGCCTAATAGCCATATCCAAGGATTTTTTCGACAGTGTTCTTCCAAAACCAGAGCTGTCTGGAGAAGATGACTTGCCAGACAGATTACTATGGGGAGAATTTTTGTCATCTAGCCTTGGTGGTACCAGTTTCCGCATATTTACTACCCTCTCAACCATTTGGTTGCCAATCACAACAGGACTGACATTATCATTCATTTTGGAGTAATCACGACAAACTGCCGGCATAGAGCTTCCAGTTGCATGAGAAATGCCATTGAAGGACCGCCCTCTAGAAGGAGAGCATGACTGCCGCTTTGGTCTGCCAATAGAAGCAGGCTCAACAGATGAGGACCGAGAAGTTGGTGCTCCAGGCCTTCCCCTAGTTGCTGATAGTGGCCTATCTGAGAGTGTTGTCCTCAAATTGGGTGGAGCATCAAGAGAGAAGCCAGGCATCTCAGATGGTTTCCATGGCCTTGGTTTCACAGTAGGTGTACCACATCTTTGTACTGGCTGGTTTGATGTCAGAGGAGCAGGCTTAGTGATTGAAGTCGTCTTAACAGAAGGAGCAGATATGTTAGGTGCACTTGATGGTGTAGATGGTCGCCGAGTTGGGGTAGATGCCCTTGATGTGGGCTTGGATTGAGGTACCGCTGGCCTGCTAGTTGGGGTTGAAGATCTTGCAGTAGATCTTGACAAAGGTGTAGAGGATCTAGATGGAACTGTGGATTTAGTTGCAGGGACTGTAGTCTTAGTAGCAGAAACTGTAGTCTTAGCAGCAGACACTGCAGGCTTGGCAGCAGAAACTGCAGGCTTGGCAGCAGAAACTGCAGGCTTGGCAGCAGAAACTGCAGGCTTGGCAGCAGAAACTGCAGGCTTGGCAGCAGAAACTGCAGGCTTGGCAGCAGAAACTGCAGGCTTAGTCGTGGAACCTGTGGTCTTGGACGTAGCTACAATGGTCCTAGTTGAAGGTAAGGTTGCCCGAGAAGTAGGTGTTGAAGGTCTTAATGATTTTGAAGCTGTGCTCAATATAGAGCGTCCAGTAGGAGTTGCAGGTCTTGATCCTGAATTCATTGATGACGGGCCCCTCCTATTTCCACTACTTGACGAGCCCAACCCAGGGGAGGAAGCAGGTTGTTTAGATACTAAGTTGCTCCTTCCAGTGGGATCTGACTGAGGATTTGCTAACTATAATAACCACAGGGAAACAGTTGAGAAAAATAACCATATGATAATTGGCATGATCTAAAACCTTCAATAAGATTGCTTACTCTAGATTTTAATGATGTAGGTCGTGCAGTTGGAGCACCAAGCTGACTCATAACAGTTTTTTTAGTTTCCATCTCCAGAGAAGGAAAGAGAGGAGTCCCCGGAGGAGTAAGAAGCCTGAAAAGACAATAAGGATGCTAAGCAACAATCATTCTGCTTTTCATCACTTGGAAACATTAAAAATGTCATGTCAGATTGTCAGTTTTCGCGTATGTGTTAGGCAAGACACTTGGGTAGCTTATAAGCAGTTTCCAAAAATGGAACCTTTTATTATCCCCAAATGAATACACTTAATTATCTGGCAAACACAATTAATCCATTTTTAACTTCTTTTTATGATAAATTGATAATAATAATAATAATAATAATAATAATAAATGTATGCACACACATGAACCTAAACATATAATTTTACATCATTTTACATGTACAGGCTAGTTGATCAGCTAACTTTACCATACACTTCATTTTCATAAGCTAGCATGTAACTTGCAGCACCTAGCTTCTAGTTAATTGTGCTAAATAGAGCCATACCAAAGGCTTACTACATTATCTTTCTCATTTGTCCACACACAACATCTACACAAAACTTGTTAATGTTGGAAGGAAGAAGATCCAAAATAAGAATAATAGTGAGATTAATAACAAAAATCACATCATAATACTAATAACTTATAAAGAGTGCCTACTGAGAGTGAAACTCGTAAGTTATGAATTAAAAAACATCCAGAAAGATGACTTCTTCAGTCAAATATATTGCCAAATTAGTGAGGAAGCGTTATTATGATTTACGAATCATGCTAATTGCTGATGACCCTCAGATCCTGTGGTTTACAGCAATCAAAACTTTTAAGGAATAAGCTTTGTATCATAGTCAAAGCTGTTTAAATATAGCAAAAGTAAGAAACGCTGATGAGTTCTCCTATATATACTCATGAAACAGTAAGGCAGTATTTAGATTGCAGACTGAACAAGACAGAACAGAGTGTCCTATTTTGTTCTCTTTGATATACCACCCTTTTAGTGAAAACAAAATGACTCATTTTGTAACCATCATGCCTTACTGTATTATATTAATAAAACATATAAAACATGTCAAAGATAACAACAAAACTCATATAGTTTGTTCTATCACATTTGAACATGTCTGCTAAACAGCAACACTACCTAGCATTTGGCATGCGCACAAAACATGGCAGAATGGAGTGTTCTATTTTGTTCTCTTTGGTTCCACTATTTAAGCAGAACCAAAATATCCCACTTCTTAACCCGATGTTTTGTTCTTTTTATAAAACACACTTAACATATTACAAAACCCATATGTTACAATCCATCTGGTCGTAACATGTCAACCAAACTCTAAAGAAATAAGTGGAAACTTCAATCTCAAGCATTCAATAAACATGCGTTGCTATCAACTGCAAGGTGTTAAACATTTTCTCATAAGATCATATTCTCTATGAACTAAATTCTACAATTTTTTTATCAGAGAAAAAAAAGAAGAAAAAAAAACCTCAAAATCCATTATTGTAGTGAGTAGTGACTGAGATTATAACATACCAATCATAGTCATTCTTATCATTTTCCGAATTGAGAAAATCATCAACACCAGTCTTCCGCACAGGACCTGTTGTAGAAGATGAAATGTTAAATAAGGTAGAAGAACCCTGATTTGAGCCTGAAACATAAAAAGAACCACATCACAAAATAGAAATCCAAAAAAAAAAAACACGAACATTAAAAAATTCTTCACATGAGTTACTAAAAATGACAGCATAAAACAATGCTAAATTAAAATTTAAACAAAATAGAAATATTGACCTAATGGTGCATCGAATTCCTCAGAGGCGCGAAGCAGGAGATCGTTGCTCCGCTCCTTGTCTCGGTTCCTCATTTCGAGGAACAAAGTGAGTTCATCGTCCTTTTCCTTTGTGAGAGAAGACCTCAAAATCCCTAATTGCTGCTTCAATGAAGCTTGCATTTGAGATTCCTGAGCCCTGAAACTTCGATTCATCCCCAAAATCGAAACACCGAAATATGCGTAGTAGTAATAATAATAACAAAAAAGACAAAAGCCCAAACTTTGTACCCTCAATTTGAAACGCAACTTCAAAAAAAGGAAATGATGTTAACTTAGCGAGAATGTGAAGGCATTGTAAAAGTTAAATTGAGGAAGAAGAGTGGCAATGAGTGGTAATTTTGAAGTGAAAAATGGGAGAGAATAGATACCCTGCACCTACTGCTACTGTTTCTGTCACTTTAACTCTACGTTATTCACATGCTTGATGCGATGCTTCTCTGGATAATCACCATAATACCCTTATATATATTTATATATAATAGTAATCTCATATGTTAAATATTCATTTTTTTCATGGAGTTATATGACCCCAAAAAATTATACACGTGAACTTTTAAATGCAGTCAAAGTTTGAATTAGTATGTTGTTGTGGCTACTGGCTAGGGAACAATTCTGAGACACACCATTTCTCTTCTTAACTCTTTTCTATAAATATCTCTATCCATGATTTCTATTCCACCGCCTCGGAAAGTTTGAGGTCTTTATGAGGAACATGGACCCAAACAAAGTTAATAGATTATGAGTTGTTTAAAACAGTTAGTCATTAATGTCAGAGAACTAATTTTTAGAGTTAGTAAAATGGTATTAGGTAAATAACATAGGGTACCGAAGTTCTTGTAGTATTTTTTTATCATGAATTACATGCACTCTATTTATCCACTTAAGAAATATAAGTTAATGAGTGGTTATTAGTATTACATATTGAATAACTAACGAGGACCAACTAATAATTTCTCTCAATCAAACGAATCGGGTAGGAAACGATTCCAAAAACAAATAAATATCACTAATTGATTTGTAATTGAATGAGTACAAAATAGTGTATACATGACTTTTTGTCGTAATTTCGGAGCCACGCACCTCAGTAACTTGTGTTTTGTCTTAAAGGAAAAATATAATGTTTGAGGAATTTTTAAGTCATTGAATACTTAATATTTTATTTATAGAGGGCGTGACAAAACGGTCCAACGCATATGCATGAGTCTTCGATGCCAACGCCAATAGCTATTTTAGTTTTTATGTTTTACATTTCAAGGCAATACAAAGGTTGTTTTGTGATTTTAAACCACTATATACATAAGCCTTTCATAGCAAGATTCCTTTTATTTAATAGTATAATTTTTAAAATCAATTTGGAGACAGAATCAGTAAGAACTATGAGGTATAGTCTTTCATTATTTGAAAAAATTGTATATAGTTACAGTGCATAAGTTTTATATTGTTACTGTATCATCCACAAATAAATCGTAGATGATATATTGACTGTATATGACACTGTGTGTTCCAACCAGCTGGATTATTTAACAAATTGAATTACAGGATGGATTAGAAGTATGAATATAAGTCTTTTTACATCAGAATGGACAATCAAATCAAATGTGTTACAATTGTGACTGTGGCAAAATGCATATTTTGTTAAATTGCCTTTATAAATCCACACATCTGAACAGCAACATAAGAAGGAGAAAAAGGAATGTACAATTGAATTGTAAATGGTGAGATAGCTAGACATCATCTGCATCACTTCCACCAATATGTGAATCATGGCTGCTGACCCAGTAATTGCTGCCATCAGGACCTGACAACTTGAACCTGCCCAAAAATATAAAACATCTAAATCACTTCTAACTTCAAAAACACTCATCTAAAGTGTTCTTGTAACTTGTAAGGATGTATCAACATTGATTTATAACCTATTAATAATCTATAGGTGAATACACCAGTACTTTGCTCATTTTACAGACAGTTTAGATTACCTCTATTTATATTTCTTCAGCAAAAATACCTCACATTAAAGTAACAATGTGTTCTCAGACATAGTTTGAACTGACCTTTCAAGAACAGATTTTCCTTCCTTGTACTTCTGGCTTTTTTCATGGGCAGACTCCTGAAAAAAAATCAAATAGGAAGTGAATACTACGAAGAAACTGCAAATGTCGTACTTCGGATTTCTGAAGCACTGGTCCAAATCTTACATATTTCCAACCAACAATTGATCCACAACCCACACAGAAAATGTCAACCACAGTATGCATCCCAGTCATCATCTGTCTATCCTCCTTTTCTCCCATAGAAACATTCGCGCTGTCAAACATTAAGACATTTTAACTATATCTGTGAATAGAAGTAGATGCAAAATATAATGTGGCTAGAGCTTTAGAGCTCTAGAGGCAATAGATAACAAACATAGCTGTTCTGGTTAACACTCTGGTACCAAGTTACAAGATCCACAATCACCAAAATGTCAGTTGATGAGAGTGATAGCAAGTGTGCATTGTTTCATCTATGTAGTTGTGACATACATACATTTTTCAATGGAAAATCCTTGGAGGATTCATTATTAAAATGCATAAGACAAGGGCAAGGATTACATGATGTACATTCTAAAACAAATTACTGGACAAATAAAATGTAAGCAAGTTTTCTTTTCATTTCATTTTTAGTGAAAATAAGTGGCATATTATGATTTCGCCTGCGCCAGCTTTTATTGTTGCAGCCTACATACAAATACTATAAGAGAAAGTTCTTTTCAGTTTTTTTTTTGTCTAATCACACAATGCCAAGGTGCTGAAATTCAAGGATAACTTACACCTTATTGAAGAGATACGCTTTCCCATGTCTGGAGTGGAAAGACTGAATAAAACAACAAATGCAAAAATGCTGGTCAGATTATTTGTTCTTAAAAAAGGCTCAATTTTATCGCAATTAAAAATAAATAAAGGCGGCCAAGTGCACGAGACTCGCACCTAGAGGGGTATGCAGAGAGTATATGTACATAGCCTTACCCCAGCAAACAGGTTTCTAGGATTTGAACTCAACCTCATGATTACTAAGCAGTAAAAAATCACCACAAAAATATCAAGAAAAGAAAAGACTGGATTTTTGAAAGCTTAACACTATCAACATATATCTTTGTTATCAAAATATATAGCTTGTCTAATTTTGAACTTCCAAAGGCATCAAGTTCCTGACACATGAAGATGGAAATCAAGGAAAGAAGCATATATAATAATTGATCAATTGAATTACCACTGATGACAATAAATTTTCTTCAATCAAAACAAGAAAGCTGGTTCAAAACTTCAAATTCTATTTAAGAGGAGCAACAATGCCAGTTATACTTTATTCACACATCTAATATTCACAAAAGTATGAAGAATCAAATTCCGAGTCCCATGTCGCAGTGGTTAGCAAATTATGCAGATTGTAGAGGACATCCTCTGAGTTCAAAGAAAGCCAGTAATGTATGTAGTTTCTCCCCTTTTTAGCAAAGAAAATATCAGAAAACATGCAGTATATAGTTTGTAGTTCAGAATTAGACAAGCTATAAAACTTTAGCCCCAACAACTCAAGCAAATATGTCCATTTACTCCTAGAAATGATAAACAAAATAGACAATCTCCATAAAAACTTACCCAACCTTACTCTGCAAACATATAGGCAGTTTTCAGGATAACCTTACCGTTACAACGACACCCGTAATTTCTAGGATCTAAGCATTCAGGCCACTTATAGTTACTAATAAAAGTACTAAATCCAAATTAAACATTTAAAACCACAAGAAGGTTTGATAAATGAAGCAATAACCATTTCTAAGCTCTATTTTAAATCAGATCAAATGAATGAAGGTGATAACTAAAAGAAACTGATCAATTCAATAATCAAATTGGAATCGTGTAAAATCCAAAGCCATGCATAATATACGATGTAATGATAATTGACACACAGCAACCGTCAATATGATTCACATGGTGATACTGTGATTGTTATTACTACCGACAATCGAGAACAAACTCATATAACTGATAAATTTACAACATTGGGATGAAAATCTAGCAATTTTTTTGGAAACCCAGAAAAAGTCATGGGTCAAAATGAAACCTTGGAAACGATGTCTTCAGAAAGAGCAAGATGGGTACGACAGTGTTTGCAGCTATAGATCTTCCCTTCTAGATGAAGCACAAACAACCTCCCCATAACTCAATTCTCTGAATTCTAACGCAATATTGAAGATAAAGGAAGGATTATAAGATAAAGGGTCTTCATGAAAATCAACAAATTAAGGAAACCAAGTGAGATAGAAATCAACAATGGTCAAATTAAAGCGATGATGAATCTGGACATGGCATGAATTAAGAAGAGAGAAGAAGCGGAATGAAAAAGAAGAAGAAGAGAACGGTTGAAAAATACCTGCTTTGGATTTGGAATATGGATAGAAGAAGAAGAAGAAGAAGGCGCAAGAAATATGGAGAGAGAAACAATAATCAATCATTAGTTTTTTTTTTCTCTTGTTCTGCAAAAGTAGAACCCGACAAGGCGTGTGTTGTGTGTTATTGTTTATTTATTACGTTTTGTTTTTTCTATTTATTTCATTTCATTCAATTTTCATTTCATCTTCAATTACTCCAAACAATGCAAAACAATAACTAACCTTTTAGTATTTCTGCACGGCAGTGGATAAATAAATTTGTGCCCAACACTACAAAAATGTGAAGAAATCAATCATCTATATCTATACTATACTATATCTATATTATATATAAATTTATACTATATATAAAGGAAAAACATGTTTAACTTTAATCATGGTGTAATTTTCATGTTTTGCTCATAATATTATTTAATTTTTACAAAAAACCATATAATTTTAAATAATCATCACCAATACATTAATTAATCACATATCTCATCTTAAATTGAATATTATTATAAACACAAAAAATAAAATATATAAAAACTAAATATGTAGTACCATGCAATATTTATCAACAGACACAAAGTACATATACACACTAGTGTATATAAAAAATATTATGCTATCTATTTTATTTGTTTCTTATAAAAATATATATAGTATGATTTCAGCTATAAATTCTAATTTTGTCAAGTAGAAAAATAATTTGATTATACGTTTATATAGAGTATAATATAGGAAAAATGATGTAAATTCATGGGTTAGTGATCATTTAGATGAATGATAAATAATATACATATACTCTAAAAATTACAATATTATTAAACTCTATTTTTTTCGACTTAAATATAGATAAAATAATAATTATACACATTTTTAAGAATGTTATTTAACCTCGTTTAATTTTATTAATCTTATCTGAAAATAAATCTCAATACCTAAATTGTGATATTATATGGGAGTGTGTCAATAATCTCTACTAAAAAGGAAAGGAAATTATTTGAAGAGTTAATATTCTAAAATATATTTAGAAGAATATTTGAAGTAAAAGAATGATAACAATATTTAATATTTAATAGGATAAAATTATTTAAGATATATTTATATTTGAGATGATGATTTCAATTGGTAAACTTGATTGTCTAAAACTTCCAAAAAAAAAAAAACAATTTTATATCACTTATGGTAAGTATAGATGGTGGCTTTAATACTAAGAGCATCATATATGTGCTATTTTTTGTGATTATTATATTATTGAGTATCATAGGAAGAATAAGTCACATATATCTAATATTTTAAGGTTTTGAGATAAAATATATTGTCAAATTTATTTATAGGTTCTTTCACTTAGCATATGAATGAATACTTTAACCCATGATAAAGATTTACTGACAAGATGTATTAAAGTCGATGATTTGACGGCTCAATTGAGTATTAAAATAACAAATGGTTGATAGATGATTAGCAGTCCTTTTATCGAAAGTTTTTCTAATGAGAAGCCTGATATCATGTTCCATTGATAACAAGACAAATTAATAGTTGAGAGAGTTATCTTAGAAGGAAGTAACTCACACTCGAGAGAATATTGAATTATAACATTATACAGGGGTGAGATAAGTTAAAAAAAATCATATAATTGAGGAGAACCAATAGTAGATTTTAGTTTCTTACCTACTCAAAATAAATTGACGATCAATGTATCAGTTTTCAATCACTAATGATAGTTGTTCTGTCTAATACAATTGAGCTTTAATTCCAATCTTTCTTTCTTTTATGAAATACTAATGTTTTTAAAATCAAAACGTTGGAACCACTACAAGGTACAAGTATTAGTCCAAGATAATCTAACAAATTGAAATAGAGGAAGGATTAGAAGTTTGAGCATGAGTCTTTTTACATCAATATTGTCTGTATAAATTCACATTCATTGAAAAACAACAAGGAAAGGGATAAGTGGATAACAGAATATACAATTCAACTGTAAACGTGGGATCATTAGACATCATCTGCATCACTTCCACCAACATTAGCTTCATCAGGACCTGGCACCTTTGAACCTGTCCAAAAATAGAGTAAAAACTCATTTAAAGTTTTACCACTTCACACTTTTTACTCAAAATGACTTCACATTAGCCTAATAATGATTTCTAACACAGTTTGTACTAACCTTTCAATAACAGATTTTCCTTCCTTGTAGTTCTGGCTATTTTCATGGGCAGACCCCTGAAAGAAATCAATTAGGAACTTAAATACATAGAAACTGGGAAAGTCATACATTAAAGAAACAACAAATGTTGTTTATAGTTCTTGTAACCAAAACATTTTCCAACAAAGAGAAACAATGGAAAGAGTAGTTTTTGAAATTTTAATACAAAACACCTACTAATCTTTAAATTCTGTTTGTTTACCAATCCCAGTTGATCACTTCACACTTCACACACACAAAAATGCAAAACAAAGTGGGATGGAGATACTTACAGATTCAATCTCAAATTGATAGTTACATGTTACCGATTACAGGTTCTGTAATGTGGTACATGGTTTGATGTGGTGGGTCACCTTTTCAAGTTATCAGCTTATTATTACAAAATTTCCTTTATAGCGATTCGATACATGATATGCGGTACTCTGAATTCGATATGCAGTAAATGAGTGAACCATATAATTATGATGAATTTTATAGACCAAAAGCTTTCTTCTTTCTCTGCAACTTGTTCTATATGCAACAACTATATGCCCCACGGCCAAAGCACAAGAGCACACGAACAAAGCTATTTCGGAGACTCTAACATATCCTCTTCCATCTACACCCACGTTACTAAATACAAGAACTGCTTTCAACAAAACAAATATAAGAGACAACACAGAGCACAACGTTGTTATCCCCAAATAAGGGCCACGTGAGAGTCGTGGTCCATCACAAAAACTATAAACACCTACACATGAACAAACAGAAACAGAGCAATGAGTGCACTTGATTCAAAAGGGTAATTGAAAATCACTTAAAAATTGAGGATTGATTGTACTTACAGAAGATGATAAAGGATCGAATAATGGAGACAAGGGGTATATCAATGAGAGAGTACCGAAAGTCGTAGTTGTTGAAAATGGAAAGGAAAGATTGAAGGGAGAGAGAAGAAGGGGAAAGAGCAGAGAGTAGAACAGAGGGAACAAATGCATCAGCTATAACAAAGAGAGCTGGTGCAGAGAATAGAAGAAGAGACATAAACATGGTGATCAAGAAGAACAAAGTTTTCACACCCCTCAATATTCTTTGGTACTTCTCTTCCTTTGAATAACCCATCTTAGTCTCTATGTTTTGCTTCAAATTCTGGTTGTGTTGAAACTATGTTTTGTGTTGTAGTATGTATGAGGGTGATGCATATACAAGTGAATATGATTTATGAAAATAATCACAGAATATGTCAAGTGTAACAGCTTAATTACAGGTATGTGTGATGTATTATATTGAATTGTAGCTGGTTGTGTAGCTTTACATAAAAGATAATGTGAGATATGAATAATTTATTAAGAAAAGCACTTCTCCCCTTATTATGAATTTTAATAAAGTTTGCATCCATCAATTGATTTTGCTGGCGAAAAGTAAAACTCATATATATTAGAGGACGTGCCTGCGTATTATTTTCGCAAATAGGAATAAAGCACAAGACATGAACAGATAGGCAGAATTTTATGGAAGAAAAAAGAAAACTATTGTTCATGGCTATTTGTATAGTTTGACCCTTTTTTATTTTACATTATTAATTAATAACACAAATTTTGAACTTTGCAGTATCTATCTCAAATAGTCTAAAGAACTTTATACAGACGCCATTTAAATAAGTTGGGAAATAATGCATAAAACATTCGGTATTCTAATGTTGGAAATTCATGATTAAAGAACGTTGGTCGCAGCTTATGACAAAAATATGAAAATCTGAATTCAAGAATAGAACCAGCATGTAGTGAAGAAGTTTATATTTAAGCTGATGAACGAGAACCAAGAATCTAGGGTTTCAGATTCGTAGAACGTGAATTTGATTCAGGAACTACACGGGAACATGTCCAAGGTTATCTCTCTCTACTCTACTCTCACCTCAATTCAAATTTCTCTGATGCTATCATTCGCTTCAAGATTAATAAAATTGTGAAGCCTTCTGAGTAGGAGAAAAAATATTGGAGTAATTGGAATTGTAGTTGTTATCGACGGTGTCAATTTTCTTCAAAGGCGATGAAGTAGTAATTTATAACAGCATGTTTAACCATGTGAAGTAGGAGGAAATTTGAAATTTGATAATCGAATGAGGAAGGAGGTGTTAGCTTAAAAACTCTTACCAGATACAGATATATACCTTTGCTCAGAATAGAGATTCAAGAGTATGATAAGCATGAAAAGGATGACTTTGACTGCCAAACATGCTTCCCAGTCTATTAGCTTCCACTCGATTTCGTTTCATCTCAAATTTTGTCTCGTGCCAATGAAAACATATCATGTCAATTAAAAAATTTAAATTGTTTTTAATTCATCAGTACTGAACAGTACATGAGAGATGATATGGAATAACAGATCTCTATTCATGATCAGAAGTGCAGGAAATTGAAATCTATAAAGCTTTTAATGCGGTTTAAGTTTAGATGAACTAGTGGGATTATCCATCTAGGCATATAATACGGTCTCATATTATTTTTAGGTGGTAGAATCATCAAGAAGATCAATGTAGCTATAATTAATCAATCA
This sequence comes from Lupinus angustifolius, assembly GCF_001865875.1. NCBI lineage: Eukaryota > Viridiplantae > Streptophyta > Magnoliopsida > Fabales > Fabaceae > Lupinus > Lupinus angustifolius. The sequence continues at coordinate 1,558,227 of NC_032019.1, read as the reverse complement.
TCCTTTTCTCTAACTCTGATTGCTTGAAATTGTCTTATGTGCTTTAGAGGTTATCTTCACCTTTAACATCAAATGTATACAGTATTAAGAACTTCCAATATCGTACCAGGGACTTTTAGATCCTATGCAGATACTCTATTCTTGTAAATACAATTTGGACAACCAATGAGATACTCTATTCTTGTAAAGGCACTGATACTTTTGTAAATAAGTAGAAAATGAAATCGTTTTAGGTGATGAATAATATTTTGAAGGCTCACTAGTTCCTGAAATTAAATACAGGAATGATTACAAAATTTACTCTGCTGTCACACTAAGCAACACATGTTTTGGCACAGTTTAAATAAATCACAATCCTTCTGCAAACAAGCCGTGAATAAAGTTACTTAAATAATGAACTAGTTAATTGCATAATTATTCCAACTGATATCAAAATTTATGATAAACAATTTTCTAATTATTTTTAAGATGTATGTAGATGCTGTACCTGATATCAAAAAACCATAGTATCGGTATGAATTTCATATAAATGGTTGACAAGCCCTTTCAATGAAGACACATTGATAAATAAATGGTTGACGGATTTGCAACATGAAACCATTCTCCTATACCAGTCTGTATTTTGAAAGAGACCAACTAGCACTCATGTATTTACGTATTTTGGTGGTCCTCCACAAAGTTTTGTTACATATTCACATATATGCAACTGGGATAAGAATAGGTTGTCCCCAATCATATTGTAAACTCTATCTCAAACCAAGTATATTATACTATATCAGTTTAAACATTAAACATTTTAATTTTGTCTATTTTGATTTTGTTATGATTAGTTTGAGACAAATTTCAGGACAATATAGCAAAATGCAAGTATTGTTACAAATTAGGACAACGTATCCCCATCCTACAAATTCGGACCAAATATTATAATTGATTTGGAAAGATATGTCGCCCACTTAAGGTCATAGAATGTGTGGTGGCGCTGGCACAGCTCATACGCCCTTTAATCTGAGTATCTTAGATTGTTCCAAGTCCAACTGTCTTTTAAAATGTAAAGGAAAAACGATTTCCACAACAATAATTACTCAAAGGATGACACGTATTATGTGATACCAAATGAATGACTATAATATGGATGCATTATTTTTACAATTAGTATGTGCTATATATATACTTATACTTTTTAGTCAAATGATAATTATCACATGTATGATACATAAAAACTAATATCTTAAACATCAATGTATTGGGTACTTAACTATTTGTATATCAAACATGGGGAGAGGAATCTTAAACTATTCATTATATTATTAAATGGTGTAATAATTTCATACAATTCTATTAAAATAATCTCATTTATCATGTGTCCAAATTTACATTAATGAGAAATTGGGAAATATACGCAGAAAAGATAAATAAATACTTTTACTTATACCAAAAAGTATTTTGGTATTTGTAAAGTATACGAATTTATTTGACATTGTTCCATTGACCTATTTGTGTCATTATATAATAATTTGGTTAACATCCAAAAAAATACTTGTGTGAAGATAAATTTAATATGTTATATTTGGATATAAATAATTCTTTTTAGTGTTATCTAAAATAATTATTTATAACTAAATTTTAATTGAAATTAAATATTTAATATATTGTTAAAATTTTATTAATTGTTTCCGTATAAATATATATTCAGACGAGTTTCTCTAATAATAACAAGCTTTTCATATCACATCTAAGTCTAACCATGTATCCATGTGTCTTCACATAGATTAATTATTTTTTACCTAAACAAAGACAAGAACAAAATACATCCCTATTTATATTCTTATATTGGAAATATATTAATTTTAGTTTTTTCTCATATTTAAATTATAAATGTATGTATGTATAAGGAATAATTTTCCAGAGGCATGCTTATGTCTTGCATATAAAAAAGGAGGGAATATTTGTTATTAAATTTAAATTTTTAATGAGGGCCCCACTCTAAAGCAGTTGAGTCGTTAGTTAGAATGTGAAATGATCCTGGGTAGGACCCACACATCGACCATCGTGAGAAGTCAACCTCCTCACCCAAAGCATTACTCACTTTCTCCGATCAACACACACATTCATATATCTCTCTCTATGAAGAGTTGAAAAAGAAACAGAACAAAACTGAACACAATCAACTCACCGTTATGTCGAAACAGGCATACACTGTCTGCTTCTGCTTCAGCCGCCGCTTCAAACATGCCTTAGCGGAGGCGCCACCGGAGATCAACACCTTTTTCCAAAATTACTCTGAAAATGAGCTCATGACACCTTCTCAACTTCAAAGGTTCCTAGTTGAGGTTCAGAAACAGGAGAATGCCACCATAGAAGATGCTCAAGCCATCATCGATTCCCTCAAGCATTTCCATCGCAAGGGACTTAACAATGAAAGTTTCTTCAAGTATCTCCTCAGTGATAATAACCAACCACTTCCACCTTCTCTTGGGGTAAATAAAAACATGTTTTTTCATTTTCATTTTTCACTGTTTGATGTTCTCACTCGTTTGAGATAACTAGCTCTCTGGATTTGGCATTATTTGCTTTCCAATTTTCGTGTTCTTTTTTCAAACTGCTGATTGATTCCCTCTTGCCTTTTTCGTTTGTTTTGTAAGTGCTTATAATTTGGACAAGGATCACTTGTCCCCGTAATTTAAATATTAATTTTTGTTTTTATAATTTATCTTTTTAAATGAAAGAAGTTTTGTCATTGAATTGTGACTTCAAATGTGACATGAATGGCCCATCCTACGAGTTTTGTCTTGTTCCTAAAGTTGTATTTTGTGTTGCTTTCAATTAAACTTTGGTAAGCATCTTAATACCCCTCCAACATAATTTAACACTATATAGATATTGCTTAGTCCCGTTTATGAAGTAGGAACTGCTAGTAAGAAAATCGATTGATGATTAGGATTTGTATTTTTGTTGTTGTTTTACTTGGGTATACATAATAATGAATCAAATTAATTCGTTATTTGTTCGAAACTTGATTCACCTTGATATAAATTGATTCATGAATAAAATGATTTTGAATTGAACTAAAAATTGAACAAGTTAAAGAAAGAATAATCAAGTATAATTTAATAAATTAAATTAATAAACTAACTCAATTATTAAGTGAATTTTTTTATATATATTAAAATTAAAATTTTCAAATAAATGGATTTAAAGTTATCATTTCTTATTTATATATATATATATATATATATATATATATATATATATATATATATATATATATATATATATATATATATATATATATATATATATATATATATATATATATATATATAAATAAGAAATGATAACTTTAAATCCATTTATTTGAAAATTTTAATTTTAATATATATAAAAAAATTCACTTAATAATTGAGTTAGTTTATTAATTTAATTTATTAAATTATACTTGATTATTCTTTCTTTAACTTGTTCAATTTTTAGTTCAATTCAAAATCATTTTATTTAAATTTGAGCTTGTTTAATCATTCAGAAGTTTTTAAACTTGAAGTGATCTTGAACCAAAAAATAGTTTACATTAAATTAGGGTCAAAATTCAACTCAAACTAATCCTTAACTAATCAAATAGATTTGAATCTAGCTAACCGTTTAAGCATATAGACCTACTCCCAATTTTGAGTTCCTCTCCTATGATTTGTAATTGAAGTTACATGATAATAAGTGATAGTACTAGACGAGGTTGTTTTTAAAGAATGGTTTATGCAATTACATGGTAAAACCTTTCTGTCAGGTTGCTTCTTTGAGACATGGATTTGCTCTTAATATGATGTGCTTTATTTCATATTTCATTGTAGGATACCTTTCTTGTTTAGATATACCAATGGTATCATAGTGTCTTCAAGATACACCTTTACTTTTTATGTTATTTCCTTTATGGTAGATTAATTTAGGTAGCTGATATCACCTAGTGAATAAGTCTTTGTGTTTATTGGTGTTTGATTGTGTTTAAATAAGTTAGTCATTTAGTTCATTATCTTATTTTGAATAGGGATCTTTTCTATTATTCGAGAGAGAATTACTATTTTCACAAGGACACTTTCTTAACATATTGGCCACGAATTCAGCTCCTCCTGCAACTCATCATTACTTCAATAAGTATTGATCTTATTTACTGTATCATTATATGCATTCTCTTTTTCTGGTCATTGTGTTTTGATGAATTGTTTCTTCTATTCCAGGTGCACAATGATATGACTTTACCCTTGTCGCATTATTTCATATATACCGGCCATAATTCCTATCTAACTGGAAATCAACTTAGTAGCGATTGTAGTGATGTCCCCATCATACGTGCTCTAAAGAGAGGTGTAAGGGTTATTGAATTGGACATATGGCCTAATGCATCAAAGGACAACGTGGATGTTCTTCATGGAAGGTAAGTTAATGGGTCACAAGATGTTGAGTTTTATACTAATTCGCGCCTCGTATCTCTCTTTTACCTTCATTTTTGGTGCTTGTGAAACTGGATAAATGTGTGTCTGTGTGAGATACAAAATAAATATATTATATTATTTACCATTGCCAATTGAAACTAGAAATGATTTTCTTATGATTTTGAAATATAGCTGTTGACATAGCTATTTCATTTTAATACAGGACATTGACTACTCCTGTGGAGCTTATAACATGTTTGAGGGCTATTAAGGAACATGCCTTTGAGACATCAGAATATCCAGTTGTAATAACCCTAGAAGACCACCTTACTCCAGATCTTCAGGCTAAAGTGGCTGAGGTTAGTTAATTATACTTTTACTGAGATTCAAAGTGCTGACATTTCTTGTTGTTCACCATATAATAATCCTATCCAAATTTCTAGATGGTTTCTCAAACATTTGGAGACACACTATTTTATCCAACTATAGAAAGCTTGAAGCAATTCCCTTCTCCTGAATCACTTAAGAAGAGGATTATTATATCAACCAAACCACCAAAGGAGTACCTTGAGGCAAAAGAAATAAAGGAAAAAGGGGAGGCTTCACAGCATGGAAAGGCTTCAGTGGATGAAGAAGCTTTAGGAAAAGAAGCTCTAAATATAGAACGTGGTACTATAGCTGATGTCAAGGTCTGAGACTAAATAAATGATGTATATAAATTGCCGTTGCATTTAATCTTGTAGAGGAAATTTGTTAATGACTTTTGTTTTTGCCATCATTAGGATAACATTGTGGATGAAGAAGATCTTAATGATGATGATGATGAGGAAGATAGTGATGAATCAGATACTAAGTTACAAAATAATGGAGCACCAGAATATAGACGTCTAATTACAATTCATGCTGGAAAGCCTAAAGGTGGGTTACGTGAAAGCCTGAAAGTGGATGCTGATAAAGTGAGACGTGTAAGTTTAAGTGAGGGACAACTTGAAAAGGCTGTTATAACTCTTGGGAAAGAATTTGTCAGGTATTTGTTAAATGTTTCTAATGAATTCTTTTATGAGAGAACTTATTTGCATGTGCTTGACAATTCTTAATTAATATGATAGATACTCTTTCTTTTCGATATGGCTATTGTTTGAATATGTTGTTCGGCACTTCTTGCGTTACTCCTTCCTCGTGATAATTAATAAAGCATTTGGACCTATATTTCTAAATACTCTTAGTAATTTCTGAAACACTATATCTTGGGCTAATGTTTCAACCATAAGCATTTGACCTATCATCCTGTTTGACGGTTTCTGGGTATATTAGAAATTTCTGAACGCATTAACAGCTTAAGCATTTTGCTCAATGACTAATTCGATGTTTGTTATAAACTCAAACCTTTTGTATATACTGTTTAGGTTCTAGACTTTAAACTCAAACCTTTTGCTGGGTTACTATATATAGGTTTACTCAGGGGAATATAGTGAGGGTTTATCCAAAAGGTACTCGTATTACGTCTTCAAATTATAACCCATTACTTGGGTGGATGCATGGAGCACAAATGGTAGCACTTAACATGCAGGTTTCTGTTTCTCCCTCCCCTTCTTTTTCCATAAATAATGTTCCATAAATCATTTTCATTTTCAATTTGGTCCCTACACTTCATTGAGTTATAACTCAAAAAATGTCGTGGTGGAGACCAAATATAGTTTAACCTTCATAAGTTTATTATGGAATAATATTGTTTGATATGAATCAGTTTCCATTGTTGGTGGTTTCCTGGCAGGGTTATGGGAGATCACTTTGGTTGATGCAAGGAATGTTCAAAGCCAATGGTGGGTGTGGTTATGTTAAGAAACCTGATTTTCTATTAAAGACTGGTCCAAATAATGAGGTCTTCGATCCTAAAGCTAAGTTATCTGTGAAGACTACTTTGAAGGTAAGAGCTATATCAATGAGATGCCTCGTCTAAATGTCTCTAGTTTAGATCCAATCTAAGTCCTAAGAAAGTTCATACTAAATCTTATTTTATATATAGGTAACTATATATATGGGGGAAGGATGGTACTATGATTTCAAGTCCACTCACTTCGATAAATACTCACCTCCAGACTTCTACACAAGAGTAAGTTATATGATCTACTATATGATTTTGTTGTAGTGATCATAGCTTCTAAATCACTTATATGTTGAACACTATCATGTGTCGGTATCGGACACACATATCCAATATGGATAGTTCGGATTTGTGAAGGATATATATCTCTATAATATCCAAAAATTATAAATAAAAAAATAATAAATATGAAAATACGTATCTGATACGTTTTCAACAAAAAAATAATAAGATAAGATACGTTTTATCAATTTTATAAATTATTTTACTATATTTTCTAGTTTTGGTACTTGGAATTTTGGAAGACAATGATTTACAATTTCCATAATGTTTTCTACTTTTGATATTTTGATTTACCCTTATAATTTTATCATATTTGTTAGAGTAAATTACACTGACACCCCTGAGTTTTAGTGAAATTATACAAATCCCCCATCACTTTTCTACACCTACACAAACCTCCCATAGTTTTTATACTTTCATTACACCGACCACCATTGCATGAGAAATAAGTGTAATTTTGTGAACAAAAAATGTGATAAATGCAATTAAGTTAAACAAAACATGATATATTGTAGAAAAGTGAGAGTGTCAGTGTAATTAACTCTATTTTTTACTATTTTATACATGTATCATATTTTATATTTTAGAAAAAATGTGTATAAGTATCGACATATTGGATACGTATCATATCCAACACACGTATCCGTAACGTGCTTCATAGATGATAGCTTCCATATTTTTGTTGTCACTTGTTGGTTCTTTATCATTTCTTTTACTTCTGCTTTCACATATTCATCTCTTTTGCAATTGATTTGATAAACTTTTATGCAGGTGGGGATAGCTGGAGTCGCAGATGATACTGTAATGAGAAAAACTAAGGTGATAGAGGATAATTGGTTGCCTAATTGGAATGAAGTGTTTGAGTTCACACTTACTGTTCCAGAATTGGCGCTGCTTGTGATACAAGTTCTTGAGTATGACATGTCTGATAAGGATGACTTTGGTGGACAAACAGTCCTACCTGTGTGGGAGCTAAGAAGTGGAATTCGTGCTGTTCCACTCTATAGCTACAAGGGAGAAAAATACAACTCTGTAAAGCTTCTTATGCGCTTCGAATTTAATTGATTCTGTTCTCTGCATGTTTCTGCTCTACATTATCTAGGTAAATAGTTGGGTTGTATCGTGAATGGTGTGTTCAGAAATAAGTTGTGGTGTGTGTTTTGTTTTGTTGAGATGAGTGTATTCAACATTATGTTGTGTGTTGTAAGGTTTGTCAATAAATACATATATAAGTTTTGAAAGCCAATACTTCAACAGTTCAACTCATCAATAATCTAAGTTTGGTTTTGGTATTTGATGTTTTGTTATTATACTTTTGTCTTAAAAAGGGAAGAAAGTCATGGTTAGTAAGGTAGAAAATTTCATTTCCTTTTCAAACATGAATAATAAAAGAAAACTATATTAACAAAATTTACAAACAGTGCATGATGGTGAAACTGTAAGTAATTGAGGCCTTGAGGGAGGATGCGTTATTAATGGTTTTATTAGTTGAGTTTTAGAGATAAATAAAGGAGGAAAAAGTCTTCAAAATCATCTTACAAATATATTTTATTGCTCCCAAGTCTTGTCAATAAACATATATATCACTAATATTAGCTTTTAGATTTGAGAAAGGCTAAGACACATTACTTTTAAAATCATACCTTTCACATGTACTAGAATTGAAGTGAAACCATTCTTATTGTTACTCACCCAAATGTATTATAATGCATTTTCTTAGTTGGGTATCACTTATGAGATGAATTATTTAAAGGTAGCTTTTATGATACAAGACATGAAGACAAATAAATAAATGGCCTCTACCTGTGCATTCCTTGACAAAAAAGCATTCTTGCCCAACATAAATAGACATAAAGGACCTTACCGGCCATTCATAACATAGGACACACTCATCATCACCTTTGCTGTCCCAACACATTGCACTTCACAAATTTATAAACCATTAAGCCTATGGCCCATGGCCCTACCCATGTGAAGAATTTGCATGTGCCATAAATTTTGAGCCATTGAGGCACCGATCCATATTGGTTAGTGGAGAAAATTTTGCATTTTTATTATTTCATTCATGAAGAAGAGCAAATAATGGTCACAGAATGAGTCCTCAAGATGTCTACTCAGAGTTTGTATGTATGCAAGATCATTATTACTCATGTTCACATCACAGAACTGAAGTGTGGAATTGGCATTAACCAATCCACTTCTTAAATTGGACCCTTTCCTTGGTCATACCCATCATAGAAGTCAGCAATGATCTTTTAGAGAAGAAAAAATAGCTAGATAACTAGACCAGTCTATTTTGTATGGGGACCATGTTTAGAAAGATGAAAGAGAAGGAAAAATATTATATATGGTTGTTGTGGGACCAGTAGCTCAACTACTTATAGAACAAGTGAAAAATGAGAGCACTTGCATGGTGTTATCAACCTTTGAAGGTCAATCTTTGTTCACACTCTCACTTATCTCAAGCACCCGTCAAATGTTCAGTAGAAATAAGTCACATCGATGACATCTGTTATGTCATAAATTTTGCCATGATTCTGATTGATCAAAATTTTATTGTCAGGATACCAATAAAACTTTACGAAATAATATAAAATATAAATTTATGTTTTTATAATTTTTTAATTGAATTGAGTTTTCTTATTGGTTTGAGACACCAAATGAAATATGAATAGGGACATATGATCTGCATCCCTCTCTTAGAACAACAAATAAAATTTTGATTTTAGTTGGTTCGGACACAATATTTTATAATTTATTATAACTCTATGAAATAAGAATAAGATCTACGTTTTTATAATAATAACAAATATCATGTTTATTCTTATTTGACTCCTACAATATCTACTTTTTTCTACAATATCTAACACTATACTCACTTTCTCTTGGCTAAGAACAACAAAAAATTGTTCTTATTTAACAACAAAAATCAGAAAATAAAAATCACGTATTAGAGAGCAGAGTAAGAATATTCTTATTTCGTTATGAACAATCATTGTGTCTCACACATTATTTATTACAACTCCCGTGAAATAAGAAGGAATATCTATTTTTTTCCCACAATGGCAAACATTATTCTTACATCTACATTTTTTATTCTCTCTCCTCGTTTTTTATTTAAGAATAAAATTTATAAAATAAGAATGACACAGAAGAATTAAGTAAAAATATTCTTATTCTGATTACACAACCTTGAAAACAAATTGCTACTTTATTTCTAAAACTTTTGATGTTTCAATTTTATCATATTATTCTACATTTTTTTTATCTTTTAATAAACAGATATACTTTATATCTTTCCTTTCCGATTATATTCATTTATATTTTTCTTTCTAATTATACTCATTTATATTTTTATTTCTAATTATATCATCATTTATTACTCTTCTTTTTTACTACATAAATTCTCAATCTCTTTTTAATTCAGATTCCAATATGCATTAAAGGGCATTAAAGGGCATTATTTTAATCAATTTTTATATTATTTATTGATTTCTTAACATGTTTATATAACATGTAGTATCTTATATTCAAATCAAGATCAATAGAAATTCATGACACAACATCATTGCATACTTAGTGGGACAGCAAACATTATAATGTCTTCTACCAAATATAGATGTAAGCAAAATAATGCTCCATCTTATCAGTTCATTCCTTCAAAATTTGGTGCCAAGTTTGCTTATTTTAAGATAAACATCAAGTACAATGCTTTAACAGGTAGCATAAAAATTGAAGGACTAGGAGAAAAGTTAAAAAATTAGTGTACTTGTAGACACACATACAACATGCATTAGGCATCAAGGACACTATAATCTGCAATGCATGTGCATGGCATACATGGATTGCATGTTGTAAACTCTCATTTGAAAGCTTAAATTGCTACAGAAAAATTGTAAATGATAATTTCACTGGCTGTAAGCGTTTCATAAAATTCTGCATACAGCTTAATGTTATGTTAGATGTGACACTCATAAACTTTACAACTCAGGAGCATACCATATAACTTATCTGAAAGAATCTATAAGAATCAGGAAATAATTTCAATTTTGTTTCCCTTGGCAGGGTTTGAATATCAGTCTGATACATTAGAGATTATACCGCTAGAAATGCTGCCATGACTAGAATCACAAAGAGTCAAAGCACGCTCCAAATTGGCCACAATGTCAGCCATTGTTGGTCTATCCTTCCCTTCCAAATTTACACAATGCATTGCGGTATAGGCCACCAGCTCCACTGCTTCTGTTTCATTCAACTGCGGCGGTTCAACCCTCCGGTCCAAAATCTGCAACAATTCTCCTCCCATGATTGCAGGCACAGCATAATCTACAACACTCATAGGGGTGCCTCCATTCTCACCATGCTTGAATATAGCTCTCTTTCCTGTCAAGAGTTCTAGCAGTACCACTCCAAGTCCATAGACGTCACTCTTTGATGTCAAAACATTTAGACCATAATACTCAGGATCAATGTATCCAACCGTTCCGGCTGCCTTCGTAGGCCGGTAATCATGGCCTGAATCCGGACTCATCAGTGACAGCCCAAAATCAGATACTCTTGCCGTCCAATTTGCATCAATCAGAATGTTAGAGGACTTGATATCTCGGTGAATTATAGATGGAACTGCATAATCATGAAGATATTCGATTCCTCGCGAAGCATCTAATGCAATTCTGATCCTCATTCTCCAAGAATTCAAGGCACTACTATTCCTGTCCACATTGTTTTTGTCATGCAAATGGTCATATAGTGCCCCATTCTTCATGTATTCATACACCAAGAGCCTCTCATCTTTCTCTTGGCAGTACCCAACTAACCTAACCAAATGCTTGTGGTGTAGACGGGACAAGAACCCCAATTCCGCCTCAAATGCACACTCTTTCTCTTGAAACTTTTTCGTCTTGGTACCAGTGTCACCCCTCTTGATTGCTACCTCGCGACCATCAGCGAGTTTGCATTTATACACAACACCATAGCTTCCAGCACCAATCTTGTTCTCAAGAGAGAAATTGTTGGTGGCAGCAACAAGCTCTGCCAGAGTGAACTCCTCTGCCCTGTCTGGAAGTTTCATTGATGATGTTCCACTCCTCTGGCGCCGCATTATTCTTGAGCCCTGACGCATAATGGTGGATGATCTCGAAGCCAGCCTATTAACACCACCATTTGAACTGCCACCTCTAGTAATAGTTGGCTGCACAGAATTATAAACTTTCTTCTTCCCCAAACAAACACCAGTCCACAAGCAATAAATTAAGGTGCAAATGCCAGAAACAGCTCCCACTGATCCAACAATGGCAAGTACCAACAAGCCAGATGTCAACGCCTTTGACCGCAAAGGAGAAGAAGCCTGGGATGGTGGTAAAGCCAGTGGTACCGCTGAGACTGGCATTTGAGGCGAACATGGCCGAGGCTTGCAAATGTTACCTTGTCCAGAACACAAAATTTGAGACCCGGGATATATACCACAATCACTACAAGAAGATTGAACACAAGGCCCGGGAAGAATAGGAGACAAGGGAAGCTCAAACCTAGAACTATAACCATCACTATTAGACCAACCAGGGCCCCAACACATAACAGAAAAATTGTTTGTTGTCAATCCACATGTAAAATTGGAGCCAGAAACAATGGTCTCAAAAGAAACACCCTGTGTAACATTAACAGAGAACAATCCCCTACCACCCCAACAAACAACAGAACCATTCCATCTCCTAATAGCACAGCTATGTTCAGCTCCAAGAGCCAACCCAGAATACTCAAAAGACCCTCCTTTTGGAACATCAATTTGACCAAAATTGTTACTTCCTCTACATACCAAAAACCCATTTGAATTCAACCCACAAACATGTGAGCCACCCGCCACAATACTCAACATAGACATGTTCCCAAACTCACTCTCTATCTTTCTAGCAATAGACCCATTACCCCAACACCAAACTCGAGAACTGTTCTTCACAATTCCACAAGAAAAACCAGACCCAGATGAAATAGAAGCAAAGTGATTATACCAAGGTGACAATTCAAACGCGCTATTGATTCTCCAACACGACACCGTTCCAGCACCAACAATTGTAGCGCAAACTTGAGTGTCACCAACAGAGAGATTCTCAAATAGAACAGTGTCATTGTTGTAAAGTCTTCTACTTTCGAAGGTAACATTGGAGGAAACAGTGTCCCAGCAGAATAAGCTGTAGTTACCGGACCTGAGGCCGCAAAAGTATTTTCTTCCGCCGGAGATGGCGGAAAATGAGACGTTGGGTACGACATTGATAACGTAGCCGCTACGGTAGCACTCAATGCGTTGGGTTGGTTGTGATGCCACGACGCCGCAGACGGTAGCGGAGGCGTCACTGACAGCGAGGGTGGTGCCGGAGCCTAGAGCATCACATAATGATAATAACAAAGAGAAGGTTAAGACGGCGGTGACGGTGAGGATGATGGCGGAGGAGGGTGATTTAGTTGTCACCATCTAAAAGGGTAGATTTTGAAGTTTGGATGATGGTGGGTTGTGCTAGTTTATGCTTCATTTGCAGAGAGAGAGAGAGAGAGAGAGAGAGAGAGAGAGAAGAGAGTAGTGAAAGTGTGAAACTTTTCAGGGTGTTCAGTTGTTGAGGTCTTCTATGGTGGACTCTCTCAGTTGTTACACATCACAATTCACAAACATGGATTCAAACATTTCGAGAATCGAGTTTAGAAGCTGCTGTGGTTTTTTTAGGCCGTGTTTGGTTGGTTCCTCCTCCTCAAACTAAAGCATGAACCTTTTTTAGTTATTTACATGTATATGGAATATAAGGAAAGTGTTCATATTGTATTTATTTGAACAGAATATTGTATTATATTTTTGACGAAAAGATATTGCATTTGTTTGTACTATTGATGGTATCATACATCAATTAATTGTTTTTAGATACATAGTTGTTTTTCCTATAAATTAAATCTTTAATATTTTGATCTATGTGAGTTGATAAATTTTTTATTAAAAACATGTTAGTAATATTGTATTTGATGTTAGAAATATTGGAAATATTAGAAAGCACACTATAATAACAATATGCAACAATATATATCAAATATACCCTTGGTTAAATATAAAATATATAATATTAGGCTAATATACAAGAAACACATTTCCTTATTATGAAACAAATATACCATTGGTTAAATAAATAAATAAATGCTCTATAGCAACGAAAACAAACATAATTTAAATAAAGAATGCATTGAGAGAAATATTATATCCCCTCACATATCAAGCTAATAATTCTCATATAACCATGAAATAATAAGATACCTACTTTAATTAACACATGACCACTTCATATGAGAAAGAAAAATAAAATGGGTAAGTTGATAACAAAAAGCTCTAATCCAAATATAACAGAAGCCGTTATCAGAAGTCAAATACTATAAAGCTATAAGTATGGCCAAAGCTCAACTAAAATAACTGAAAACGCTCCTAAGTTTCCTGCAAAAACAATCACCTGATCGAGAATAATTCACATCCCAAAACATGGCATTATCAAAGCCATATATATCAATGTTCCCTTTTAGCCAACTAATTAACTAACGTAAATTCCAAACCCACTCGCACTTGATGATATACCAAAAAATATTGAGGAATTAAGAGGATTGACTTTTGCTACAAGGAAATAAAATTTTAACTGCAATTTGTTTTGAAGAAAACTACTGAATATTTGTCATTTTCCATTTATTGATCAAACATGGTCTACAAACTTTGAAAACAATATATCCTTTAAACAAAAGTATACATCTATTAAAGAATTGCTCATGCATAAGATAGAAAATAATGAATAGATATATATTTTGTTTTTTCATCATTAACAGAAGTACATATCAATTAACAAAAGTTGCAAAGGTTAATAGGTTTGCATGCTTTAGTCAAATTTGTTATATTGAGTAATGAATACAGAAACACTATATATTAATAGTAAAAATAAAAACTAAATTGAACGTTAAAACTTTATTATACGTTATTTAATACATTAAAAAGGTAATAATTTAATTTTCAATATTTTTTATTCTTTATTGCAACCTTTATGAATAAGATTAAGAAAATTCATCAAATAAAGTTGATAAAGAAATAGGAAGAAAAATATATCATTGGTAATATATGAGTTTTATATATTATCACTCCATCGTTGATGTTTAATCAAAGAATATTGTTTCCATTTGACAAAATAAAAAGATGTATGTCAATCAATTCAAAGATTACTTGACTAAAGCTAAAATAAAAAAAGTCTCTTTTAAAAATAAAAACTAAAGTATACTTATAATCCATATTTGCTTTTGTTTTTTATACTAAGCAACTGATATAGAAAGATAGGAATGGTGATAACATGTTCTCAATGATGTTTTATTCTATATCTTAAGTAAATCATATATTAACATATTGATAAAATAAATAAAATTAAAAGTAAAAAGTAATTAAATGGATATTCTAATTAACTTGAAACATGAAGTATTGGAGACAGTGATCTCTATCCGATTATATAGTTATTGCATCAAATTTAGTGCTAGTCAACACGACCACCGCGTATAGCATTTACCACGTGCTTTCTACATATATGCATTTGTAGCACACGTAAGTAATGCAACGTGGATCATATGAGTGTTTGGCCATAAAATCCAGAGGATTCTGCGGCGATTTTATTCCCTTTTTGAATTGAAATTAATTAGAGTCAAAACTAATATCTCAGATTTGATTTTCTATTTGTTCTGGTAGGGTAAATAAATTAATTATTTTTTCCATTTAGAACTGTTAGAGATTTAGATTTTATCGTTATATTAGCACGTGGTAAGTTTATTAATGTTAATAAATATTTTTTCAAAAGTGGGGCAAACTTTTGTGATATTTGAAATTAAAATGTAGAATCATATATTCAAATGAGTATCACTTTATGGATTTTTGTTTTTGACCACTAAAGATAAAACAAAAGGGCAAAAACAGACTTGAAAATGAAAGAGGGGTTCTTTTGCAGTTGGCCAAGTACTGTGAAGTTTTAATCTCAGCGGATAGTAACACAAAATGATTGAATTTTACTCCTCTTTTAATAAATATAATAATAGTTGTATGATGTTTGAGGGATTTTTTTTTACTAAAGATGCTTTGTTTAAATCACTAGATTCAACTAGTTTCAGATTAAAAATATAAGAAAATAAAATGATAGAGAATTCACTTACTCCGAGATCTAATGATTTAAATTTATATTTAAACTATTAAATGATGTGAAATAAATTTTTTAAACTTACTTCTTCGAATATTCCTAATTAAATATTCCTAATTAAAATTGAAGAATATTAAATTGTATGTCATAAAATGAGGAAAATGGAGAAGATGATAAAATAACATTGGAAGTTGTAACATGCTTTCATCATAGTACAAAAAAGTAATATATATTATAAAATAATATTTCTTATATTAATGATTAGTTTATAATTAATATATGTCATTTTATTATGGATAAAAGAATATATTATTTATTCATTTTTTTCGTTCTGATAGCTTAATCGAGTAATCATACTTTATCAATTTCAAGAGTTATTTTATGATGAAAATATAATTGTTCTTGTCTAATTTTAATTATCAATTTGAAAAATAATTGTTTAATTTCAAACTCTCTAATATGAAAAATGATATATACTTACAAATTTTCATATCATTGTAAGAAAACTAACATATGTGGCAAATTAATACTTGTTTATTAATTGATTTATAAACCATATATCTACTTTGTTGTGGAAGATGATATATCACAATCTTATAACATTTGTTTTTTAGTCGATAGCTTAATCAAGTAAGCTAGTTACATACTATAGAAATTTCAAGAGTTATTTTATGATAAGAATAATTGTTATTGTTAATTTTAATTATCAATTTGAAAAATAATTGTGATATTTTTTTACTCTTTTAAAAAATATTAAATAAAGCTCATCAAGGACCGATTCCAACGGGGTGAAATTAAAAAACAAAATTAATGTAGTAGTTAAGAACGGGTAAAATGAGTTTTGCAAATGATCCATATTAAGAGGAAACTTATGGATGTAGTAGTAACAAACGTATAAAACGATCCATATTAAGAGGAAATTTATGTAACTCTTGTGTGGAAGAGTAGTGCAAAAATTAAAGAGTTTATATTGCAAAAATAAGGTAAAAATATATAAATCAACTAATATATCACAATGATACTTTTAAATAATTTCACAAGATTCAAAAAAAATTAATGGTGCAACTAATATATATTTTAGAGTATCCTTTTTCGTTCTTAAATGAATCTCATTAATTATTTTATATTTGTTTACATTTTTCAATAACTTAAGCAACTCAAACTAAAATCACCGTCAATGGTGCAACTCTTTTTAGTTCTTATCTGGACTAGACAAACATACTCACATTTATATTTATCTCTTGTAATATTTTTTCATTTTTTAATGTTGACTCACAACTTTAAGAACATTGTTTATTTAGCTTATGATTACGAAATAAGAACAAAAACGACTCTTCTCTAATGGTGAACTTGAACGAAGAATTGTTTATTTTGCTAAGAACAATTTTTTTGTTACCATTGTGGGTGCTCTTAGAAACATATACGAACAAACAATTAATTTCCTAATTAAATTATAAAATGAAGGGTCGTGTCTCTAAAATATGTGATCTCATATATAATTAGGGATGAAAATAAGTTAGCTTGTGATATAAAAAACCAAGGTTTATTTTAGGGTCAGATAATGACCTTTAACAATATGATATAACATATAAGTTTACTTAAAAGTTTCTTAGAAGATGAAGGGTAATCATAAAGAGACACTTGCGCTTAGTTAAGAGGTAATTTACATCACTAAGATGTGTAAATTTAATTTTTTAACAACATAGTGACAATGTTTAAGTGTGAAATTTTAAGTAGGTGGACTTCATTTCTAAGTAGTGGCACAATTAATAGATAAACCCTTTCGAGAAATATTCTACTATTCACTGTCAAACATGTACGAATAAAATGTTATGTCCTTATTATCAAAAATTTAGAGATACAACAGCATTAACAAGCAATTAATTAGTATGTTACTTTTTGACCAATTTATTCATAAAAAGCTAACATGTAATTAAGAAGAAGAGCATAAATTAAAGATAAAAGCGCCAACCATTAGGACAGTGATAGTTAGCTCTCTTGAACATGCTGATACCAATTTTAGAATGACATGCACATGGAAAATGTCTATTTTGTTGGTAAGTTTGTACCCATTTTGCCTTGAAAGAATTTCATTGGCGTCTATCTATGAGTTGGGTGACACCCTGAAGAAAAGGTGCCGAAAGAATCATATATAATTGGAATAGTTCATAAAATTTTAAGAGTTTGTTTGTGAGTTGAGTTTTGGAAAGAAATAAAAAAAAATGAAAACTTAAAAATCATGAAATACACTTACGAGATAATTCTAAAAACTTCGATTTCTCTTCATTTTCCTGTAAAACTTAACTTGTGAAGTAACCCTTAAACAACAACATGTATGAGACATTGTGTTTTGCTTTTGTAACTATAATCATGGCTATGCTGCAAAAGCTTGGTACAATGATTATTCAGATTAAACATAACCATATGCTCCTCACAACCCAAAAGTAATTAAATACTATAGGAAGACAAACATCCTTGACATATGTATACTTTACAATCAAATCTTCTTCTAATCAAATATAGCAATTTATTTCATACAATTAGTATGTAACCTTTGCGTTTGTATATTCTTTTGGGTAAATTATATGTCTGCATTCTGCAATTGATGCACAGATCATAGGGGATCGATGACTTTTATAATAAGACATATTTTCCTTCAACTTTTTACAAGTGCACTTCTACTGTTAACATTTAGTTCTGCATTAAACGAGGGAGGGAATGGAATTTTTTTTATGAAAATAACAAACACATCAATTTCGTAATACAAAAGGTTGTTGTTTAAGTTGCAATCAATGTTTTATTGACTGTTGATAAATGATTTTTGTTAATGTCTTTTTACATTACATGCTTGCCTAGAAGGAAAAAAAAGTGTGTACATGAAATTATATTTTATCCCGTACCAAAAAAAAGTATAACTATCTTATTAATTATTTTTATTAAAAAAAGACTGTACATTGATATTCCACTATAATTATTCAACCAAAAAAAATATTATTGAACTAGAATTCGAAAAAGTATATTTATATGTACCAAAAAAAAGATTGTAAGATTACTGTATTGTATATTTGTTTATTCTTGAGATCAAGGTTTGTGATTGACTTGCTCCACTTAACCAAGAGCCAAGATTGTAAATTCATATTGCTCTAGAATTCCACGGATAAAAAAATTATCATTGTAATGCAAAGATGAAAATCTTCCTCTTTAACATCACATATCATTAAATATGACATATCAATCCTCTGAGTAAGATAAATAACATGGAACAGTACTTTTAAAGTCAAAAGGAGACAATTTGACAATGCAACCGAATGAGTGTCTAGGAATAAATAAAGTGTATTAAAATAGACAAACAGAACATACAAGAGAAAGAGATCAAAACCAGGTAGAGAGAATAAAACCTGCAGTTCCAGCTCCTTTTTGTCAATTCATTTAGGGAACTGAATATATCTTCAAGGGAATAAGGGTAGGCCAAGCTGGAAAAGATGGAAAGAGTTTATATATATATATATTTTTTGTTTTTACAACCTAAACACCTAACATGATGTTGGGTTTTAGTAATAGGATAAGACGAGTATGAATCTTCTCCATTAATAGAAAGATAATTCCATGAAAAATCAAAGAAAATTTAATATATATATTTATCCTTTTAAGTATAATAAAATGATATTTTTGTCATTCAAAATATAAGCAAATTAAAGTAAGAGAGAGTATCTCTATTCACATTAGGCATATGCCCATACTCTTAATCAACTTGGTTGCTTTGCCCTTTGCCAATTGCTACCCAACACATTGCTGGAGACTTCTGACAGATACCGTCCAATACATGTTGGAATCTTATATCAAACAACATAAGTTAGGCCTTCTAAATTATCAATCTAAAAATGACTATGGATCGAGTTGTTGGGATTCTAAATTATTTTTTCATTCCCTTTGTTAACTCACTTGTAATTATAAAGTTCAGTCGCACTTTAATTAAATTGTTCTTTTAATAATTTATCAGCCATGTAATATAAATAATTATATTTGACTATAGATTATCTATAAATTTGTTTATTCAAATTAATTTATTACATGAAAAACGAATTTTGCAAATGGGTATCTTGGAGTAATGTTAAATTTTCTTGAGTTCAAAGAAGTGCCCTCCGAATACATTCTAGAGTTAACTGCATGTTAATACTATTTCACCCAACTCTAACTATTGAGATGGGATAATGCTTTAATGATAAATGGATCTCATACAAATCTTATATAATTGTACAAGAAACAAATGATTGTTGATAAATAATGAATGGTTTAATGATTAAGGAATGCTTGGACTGCAAATGGTTATTAATAAATAATTGTACAAGAGACAAATGAGATAATTCCCAACATATTGGAAGCCTATAAACAAGAATCAGCATAATTCCCAACAGATTGTGAGCCTATAAACAATAATCAGCATTCTGGCAATCTACATACATAAATGATGAACTGATTTTATGTCAAGAAGCACCACTGGATGCTCCAGAAACAACTTTATGATATACAAAAAATCTATTGAGTCCAATCAGCCGCGGCGCTTCCACCATTATAATTAAGAATTTCACAAAAAAGGAAAAGAAGAAGAAGAAAGACCTTCATGGCAAATGATCTTAGTCCTACTATGTCCAGAAGGAAGCTGGAATCCCTTGCTTTTGGAACCAATCACTCATGTGGAACTTTTCATAGAGCATAGGTCTTACATCTTTCTGCTCAGAGAGTTGCTTCAGAAGTGGAAGAATGACATCAAGAAGCTGATGAGAACATGCAAAATACACATGAGATATAGAGAATATATATCATCAAAATGTCGGATTAGGCGGTTTTATTTTACTTTATTTTGTCGGTGGTGATTTTAATTTTCAATAGCACATGATTTATGCACCTGTGTGTCATGTGGTTGCCCAGCAGAAAATGGGATGCATGGAATTCCATTTACTGGTTGCAATAAAAAGCTGAAGGGGTTGTTATCTACAATAACAATGCGGCATAGATCCTTTGAGATGCAGCTAAGATCTTTGACATGTTCCCGATATTCCCTGCAAGAATCCAGCATTAATAGGACTACTTGTACAGCTATGTTTCGAAGACTCCACTCTGAACTTTCAGCCTCAAAAACATAGACAACTAAACAACTTCAAAATTCAATGAAGGATCCAGATTAATCAAATTTGACATTGTTGAACAACTTTTATCCAGAAACTGTGCGCAGACTGAAGATAGTGTAAAAAGGAAAGAATTAAATCGTCACATAAATGATAAAAACAAACATACATGTGTGTTTGGAGTTACAGAGGCCAGAAATCTAACACTTTTGTGTTTTGTCTAAATAATACCAACCCCATGTTGTTTGGTTTCTTTTTTTGTTATGTTGAGATTGCAAGATATTCTTACAAGTTCAACCCATTGAACCACTCATGAGACAAATCCTCATTCGACCACAGGAGTAGAAGGGTTACCTAGTATTCCAGTCTCCCCATACCAGTTGTTTCCTTGTCATTTTATTTCACACCAACAAAATTAATCTAGAAATAATCAAAAGAAAACTTTTGCTGTTTGGTTCTTTTATAATTGCACAAAAGTTTCCTCCAGTTTTGAATTTAGCAGAGGCACATTAAGTCCAAGAAAGTCAAGTCATATCATATGAATGCAACAAGCTTGCACCAAATATCAGTATCTGTAGGTGTTTTATCAGTGTTGCCAAGATAAAATGATCTCTACTCAAACTTATAAAGAAGACGGAAAGAACATGGATTATAAGAAATACCAAAAACATGGAATAAGGGGCAAGAAAGAAAGATCAAATGAATTCTAAAACATAATTCATGTATTGTTGCCTGGATACTAGTAATGAATGAACAGCAAGAAAAATTAGTTACATGAAAACAGATTAGTGGATCGAAAATGAGGCAGAACCACTTACGTGGTAGTTGTTGAGGGCCGATAAAGTCGTAAACTAAACCGATTTTCCATGTCTATTATGTCAACAAGGGGTCTAGCATAACCTGTAAGAGACATATATCATTCTGAAATTTTGAAAAGATCCCCCAAAACAAAATGATGTACGAGTATACAGCTTAGAATTTTGAAGCAAACCTTCAAGACCAGCAGTAAACAGCACCAAATCTGCAAATTCACTAAGTTGCCTTATGAATTCTTTCAACCCAGGACGTTCAAATACGGTAACATGGCTGATTTTCGGTTTCCCTTCTCCTTCCTTAAAAGTCCAACATGCCCAGGTGAGGACATAATATTGTAGCTCTGGACAAGCAATACATACAAGTTATAAAGTAACATACCTTGTCTGAAGGCGCACATTCAAACTCAAACCAATTCAAACCGGCTTCAGTAGCTTGAGTACGCAGTGAAGCTGGCAAACTTGATGTCTCATATGCACATACCAGCGTTTCATCCAAATCAAGTACTACCTACAAGTGCAAATGTAAGATCAGAATCTACACTACAACAGCAAATTTGATATAAGATTGGAAGAGAAGATTTGGGGTTGAGGAAGGAACAAAAGACAACAAAATAAAGAATGACATATTTTGCAAACTTATAACAGCTCATCAAAATAGCACCTTATAACAACTTTTCTCTCTTGTTTTTGAAAAAAAGTTCAACCTTGCAATTTTTTCCTTTTTATTGATAAATGAAGTTCCGAAGATTTATTTATTCAAATATTGAAAATCAAGACAGTGCTAATGAGAGTTTACAACATCAAATATCAACAAATTATAAAAAGGCATAAACTTTGAACCAAGAAAGTTTAAATAATAAAAACAGAAAATCTAGTCCTCGTCCACGAATACCATGTTAAATTCATTTAACAGAAAATAAACTTCATAAGTACAAAAAGGGACGGAATTAATTAGTTGTAAATAAAGTACCAAATTGGGTTTATAATTATGATATCATACCATGAGTTTATGGGAAGGGTGGTGGTCGGAATCGGCGTCGGTGATTTCAACGGATGCGGCGGCGGAATCAAGGTGACCGTGAAGTTCAATTGAGGGTAGAGGCTTGAATGATGTATTAGAAGAAGAGAAAGAGAGTAAAGGGTAGTGAACGAGTGCTCTTATAATCTTAAAGAAGAAAGTCAACCAGCTCAACATTGACTTCCATAGTTGCTGAGTTCGTGGCGAGTTCGACGGCGGCGAAGAGTACACTTCTGTCTGAGTCAACTCGCCCATTTTGGATTTCGATGTGTTTATTATGTGGTGGTGGCTGCGATGATGTATTATTATATATTTCAAGTAGATGGGGTGGTGGTGGTGGTGGTGGTGGTGCGACAAGGTCTAGAGAGAGAAAATGGAAGAATGGAAGAGAGGGAGAATTTGATGATTCTGTTCTTACACGCGCTACCGTGGAGCGTTTTGTCTTATTTGTGTGACCATTGTCTGGATGGCATATTTGAATAAAGGATTTAAATTTGTTATCCAAATTATTAGCGTGAACAAATCAAAGATGTGTGGACGATGATTGGAAATAAATAATATAATTGATTTTTCTATTTTTAAATGTAAGGAAAATTTAGATAGATATGTCTATCAGCTATGTTTTCTTAACTGTCAACATCAAAACTCCAGAATTAGACAAACTTTTTTTTAGCGGAGAAAAATTATATAAATATCAAGACAATTAGTTGATAATTACATAAATGTTTGAGTTATAGAGCTTTTAATTAGAGTATTAGTTATGCCCTTTAAATAAGTTAATATATCTTTTTAAAATATTTTCTACATTAAAATTCTTACAGTAACATTACTTATATTAAAATAATATAAAAAATAATATAATTAAATGTTTTTGAATAGCCAAAAGTCTGATATGATACTAATTTAAATATACAAATTATTATGATACTAATTTATTATGTTAAAGCTAGATAATAGACTCCAAAAGTGTAATCAATTTCCATATACAAATTAATCCCTCCAGGACTAGAGACAGTGTGGTACTTCTTTATGCTATGTACCAGAAAACTTGTATGAATAGAACTATAGCTAACAAACTATAGTAAACCAATCTTACTATTTTCAGATTTGTATGAACTTCAACGCGTATATTAAAAATTTGTAGTATTTCATTATTAATTTGTTTTTGATAAAAATTGTATATATTTTAGCTTCATTAAATAATATTGTTTTCATGCCAATTATCGGTGGTTCCTAGTGGGGAGTTGAGGTTGATGACTAAGTTATGTTCAGTTTTAGTGGGATTGAGATCATCTGTCTCAAACGGTGTCTCATTTCATATCTCAAGCCAACCATTTTATTACTTTTTTATTTTAAAATTTTTAAGTTATCTACGTGTTACTATATGATTGGCTTGGAACATGAAATTGGATAATATTAGGGACATATGATCCCCACAACCTCACTTGAGGTCATGTGATATTACCACACATACATGATATTCCCACAGCTAGAAGATTTATAATGTTATTTTGTGTAATTTCGTAATGTCGAATGTAATTAACTCATGCAGAGAGTAACACAATTTTCCGTTTTCTTAATGATGCAAAACTTAGTGTACTGCACCAAATGCAATCGGTTCAAGGATCCCCAATACTGTGCTACTAATGTTAGAGTCAAAAGGTAACAGGAAGATGTTACTTTGTGTTGCTTATAAACAAACCAAAATTGTGATTGAAAGCTTTTGCCATATGAGGAAAATAAGCTCATGTGATCATGACTGATATGGATAACTTCAGCTCAATTTTTGTATTCCTTTCATAATTTTTTCCACTCTTTTGAATTTTGATGGTGGGACTAGTTCATTCTTTTCATGAAAATATTAAATGAAGAGAAGTCGTAATTTATTTAATTCCAACTTTGATTATTTCTCATGCCCAAATTAAAATTAGGAGATATTATTCATCGTATTCTTTGTCAGCTGCCATAATCCTCCTTACTTGGAGTATTCTCCAATGCAATTTTATATCCATATTGCCTTCTTAGAGAACCAGAAACAAACACATTTGAAAGTCAAAGAAACAATAAGAGTCTAATGAATAGGATAAAATTATTTAATACAATATGGACAAAATGCTTTCTTAAGCAATTTTGGTTGCTGAGGCTGTGGCACAAAGAAGCAACATAAAGAAGGGGTCAAAATTATTATTTTTAATATCTCAGCAGCCAACTTAGAAGCATAAAGGCCGATACATAATCATAGTGGATATGTCTTGATAATATAATAACATTGAAGCTGTGAAGAATATATAATCATTAATCCTTTCCCCCTCTCTTTCATTTGTTCCACTTATAATATTTCTTCTCCTTGCTTTTCCTTTTGACCTTACCGTTGATTAATTTTCAATGATAGTGTTGAGTTTGCTACTGGACGAGGATTATCTGTCCCAAACTTAGCCAATTAATTTATGATATTATAATATTCTTTTTAATTAAGTTAAATTTTTTAATTAGATGGAGACACCAAATGAGACGAGAATTGGGGATACATAATCCCCATCCTTTGCTATTGGATCTTCCACAGTCCTAGTATGTAACAATTACCAATCCAACCTGAAATTGAAGACATAGTTCTGAAGGCCCAGCATGACAAAGGCCTGTGTTTAATTCCCACTACTCAGTGTAAGCTTCACATGATCTACAACTAACTATTAGTCACTTTCTCAAGAGATATTAGTGTATTTCTCCTTTGCACTAATAGGTCAAAACCTAACAAATGCTTATTTACACTATAAATAATATTTTTGAATTCTTAAAATGGAATGTTCTAGATACGAATATATTTTTAATTTAGCTACACCATAAAACATTATCATATATCTT
Source organism: Lupinus angustifolius (assembly GCF_001865875.1). NCBI lineage: Eukaryota > Viridiplantae > Streptophyta > Magnoliopsida > Fabales > Fabaceae > Lupinus > Lupinus angustifolius. The sequence goes on along the minus strand of NC_032019.1, from coordinate 1,532,633 downwards.
ATGTATGGTTTGCTTTTATTGACAAATCTTTATATTTTTCTATAATATAAAGATTTTATGTGTCTATTTATCTATCGTGTTTCGAAGTTACATTAATTTATATTTTAGTGTTTTCTCTATAATATTTTATCAATTAGGGTAAAAAGTGAAAAAAATAATGATATATATTAGGAAAATGTTTTAATGGATATAATTATACTTCTTATAATATATAAGATGTAAATAGAAACCAAGTTAAGAACAAACACGTTCCTTTACTGAGATGATAGATAGTAGCATAATGTTGTTAATAATTCTTTCTTTTTGAAGTGCTACTATAAGAAACTATGGTTCTGTTTTTCCAAGGGCTACAGTAATCAACAAATGTGAATGGAAGAGGTTTTCATGGTATAGTGGAAGGATGAGTCAGCAAGCATCCGATAATAACAATGGTCATAACCTTTTAGATGCACCATTTTCTTTAACTCTCTTATGCATGAGATTATATCATTATTCATATATTCTAATACAATAGTTAAGAATCATCAACTTTATAGTACTTGTGCCACCTTTACACCACTAAAAGTACATTTAATATAAAAAGGAGAATAAATTATATCAAAATAAATTATTTTCTACTATCTCTAAAATTATAAATATATCATATTTAATTGATTTCTATAAAAAAAAAAAACATGTCTAAAAATAAATAAATAAAACCTATTTCATAATTTTAGTAATAATTTGATGAAATAAATTATCTCACACTAGAGGCATCTAGCCAACCGTTGGGATAATGGAACGGTGGGACCCACACAAAATTAGAGTTGCATTTCAATCTCATTTACTTGCATTTGCCTTAACGTTAAGGATTAGAATTATATAATTGACTTTGACCAAAGAGAAGGAGGAGGAAAAGTCACACTTTCCTCTCTTACAATTAAAAAGGACTTCACCTCTTCTTTTTCCCTCGTCTTCTCGTTTTTTAATTCTACTTAGTCTCTCTTGCATCATCATCATCACCAACAACAACAACAAAGGTGTGTCTTTAAACCTATCATAAAGTTTGTTTTTATTATCTTGTTGTTTAACTTTAGTTTGCTTTGGCTGGATTTGACCAAAATACTTTGTGGGTCTGCTTCTAGGTAGACCAAAGTTTGAAACTTTGGTTTTAGATTTAGGTTATGAGTTTTTGCTAGTGTTTGCTCAATTTTGAGATTGTAGTGATAAGAAAGTAAGTATTGGAATTAGAATACCATGTTGTTGTCTTTGATAGTTGATTATACTGCGAAGCATCTAATATTATTCGATGAAGTTGGTATAGCACGCTCTTTTGCATCTTTATTAGATATTCTGGGAATAGGAAGATTTGTTTTCTGATTTAGATTTTTAACTGTTTTTTTTGCTGTGAGAATGGTGACGTTTAAATTGAGTGGTTTATTGAGTTTATGCTGTTCAATTCTGCAGGATTTGGGGCATGCGCTGTGGTTCAAAAAACACACTTTCTACCTCAAATCAAGTCATGGAAAGTGAGTTTCAGAAGATTTTGCTTGAATTGTCTGCGTCTGATGATGTTGAAGCTTTCAAAAGAGAAGTGGAAGAGAAAGGATTGGAGGTTAACGAGGCTGGATTTTGGTACGGTAGAAGAATTGGATCGAAGAAGATGGGGTATGAAAAGAGGACCCCTGTCATGATTGCTTCTTTGTTTGGAAGCACTAACGTGGTTAAGTATATTATTGAATTTGGTATGGTTGATGTGAACAAGGTGTGTGGTTCTGATAGGGTCACTGCCCTCCATTGCGCTGTTGCTGGGGGTTCTGAATCCTCACTCGAGATTGTCAAGCTCTTGCTTGATGCTGGGGCAGATGCTGATTGCCTTGATGCTATTGGCAACAAGCCTGTTAATCTGGTTGCTCCTGGCTTTAATCCTTCGTCCAATTCACGAAGGAAGGCTTTGGATTTGTCTCTCAGAGGCGGGAAAGGCGATCAACTCTTGTACGAGACGGAGGAGATGCCTTCTGAGAAAAAAGAAGGGGCTGATAAGAAAGAATATCCCGTTGATATATCGTTGCCTGACATAAACAACTGTGTATATGGAACGGACGAGTTTAGGATGTATAGCTTCAAGGTGAAGCCATGCTCGAGGGCTTACTCCCATGACTGGACCGAGTGTCCATTTGTTCATCCAGGGGAGAATGCAAGGAGGAGAGACCCACGGAAATACCCTTACAGTTGTGTTCCCTGCCCTGAGTTTCGCAAGGGGGCCTGCCAAAAGGGAGATTCCTGTGAGTATGCACATGGTGTTTTTGAGTCCTGGCTACATCCTGCACAATACCGGACAAGGCTTTGCAAGGATGAGACTGGCTGCAATAGAAAGGTCTGCTTTTTTGCTCACAAACCTGAAGAGTTGCGCCCTGTGTATGCTTCCACTGGTTCAGCGATGCCTTCACCAAAATCCTATTCAGCTAGTGCACCTGACATGACACTAATGAGTCCATTGTGTCTCAGTTCGTCATTGCCCATGTCAACTGTTTCAACACCACCAATGTCAACTTTGGCAGCTTCATCTCCCAAGAGTGGAAACATGTGGCAGAACCAAACCAACCTTAATCTATCATCATTGCAGCTTCCGAGTAGCCAGCTGAAGGCTGCTTTGAGTGCCAGGGATCTCGATTTCGAGATGGAACTGCTCGGCCTAGGAAGTCCTAGCCACGCTTGTCAACAGCAGCAGCAGCAGCAATTGATTGAAGAGATTGCTAGAATTTCTTCCCCATCCTTCCGAAGACGGATGGGTGATTTGCATCCAACTAACCTTGATGAGCTGTTAGCATCTGCTGATGCTTCTACATTATCTCAGCTACATGGACTTTCTGTACAACCTTCAACATCCACACAGATGCAAACTCTAAACACCCTTCAGACGCGCCAAAACATGAACCACCTTCGCGCAAGTTATCCATCCAACAACATGCCTTCCTCTCCTGTGTATAAATCCTCACCATACGGGTTTGACTCATCGGCTGCTGTCGCAGCAGCAACAATGAATTCTAGGTCTGCTGCCTTCGCGAGGCGAAGCCAGAGTTTCATTGATCGTGGTGCTGCAGCAAACCATCTTGGGCTGTCTTCACCCTCCAGCCCCTCCTGTAGGCAGTCCTCTGCCCTTTCAGATTGGGGTTCCCCGACTGGGAAGCTGGACTGGGGTGTAAACGAAGATGAATTGAGCAAGCTGAGGAAATCTGCTTCATTTGGGTTCAGAAACAATGGGGTATCATCCCCTATGGCACAATCAGAACTTGTTGAGCCAGATGTGCCATGGGTTCATTCATTGGTTAGAGATAGGTCGGAGAGATTTGGTGCTGAGAAGAAGCAGCAGCAGCAGCAGCAATATGATCTCAGTAAAGAGATGCTTCCACCATGGGTAGAGCAGCTGTACATAGAACAGCAGGAACAAATGGTAGCATGAGTATTAAGTGCTGCCATGCGAGATGCTTCTTTAGAGGCGATTCTGACCACAAAGTTCTATTTATTATTTATTTGTTTGTTCTGTTACTACTATCCAACATTACATATAGTTAAGGATTGACAAAGTTCAGGTTAATCCAGATTACATATTTGATCAAGTACTAACTTGTAGATCAAGGAAGAGTTGAAGAATTCTTCCATGAAGCAAGGTTGCTGAATTTTTATAATTCATAATTTATCTCCCCTTCCCTTCTCAAATGGGTGGATGTATTTTATTTAGTTAGCAAGTGAACAAGGTATTTGTTATTGATAAATCAGCACATTTTTTTAATTAAATATTGTTACATACCTTTTTGTCAAAGCTACGAAGTACTTAAACGGGAATTTCTTGTGTGCTGACACTATTCATTGTAGCATTAATAAACAAAATAAAGTATATCCTGAACCCACTTAAACACCTGTCTTTTTTTTTATAGTTTGAGACATGAATTATTTGAGTAAAAATAGCAACGGCAATCATGATTCAAGGCCGAGAAGTGTCTTTGTTTGAGTGATACAATAAGTCAGAATTTAATGATTCGTACTAATTTTACTTTTGCAAAGCTTATAGCTTACTGGAAAGATTTGCCATCTTGAAAGGCAGCTAAGAGCCCATCTGGTCTTCCGCAACACACTGGATATTCTCATGGACGCCGGCCGGAGAGGATCTTACTTAATAGTTAGTTCCAAGATCTCAGTATGCATAGTAGCATCATCTTCATCCCTACTACTAAAATCAATTCTGAATGTTTTTGCACATTGAACTTTGAATTCATAATTTGTAATTAAACATATGCGTAAGAGTGAAGATTGAAAAAAACATATGGTTTTGCACATTGAACAAGTGTATAAACATATGGTTTTGTAATTAATTCCCATGACATCCTCGGAGGTTGACAGAACATGAAACTAGGATATTATGTACAAGTATATAAATTAAAACGTTTTACAAGGCTAGTAGCTCCAATGATGGGAAAACTACTATGCATATGCATTTGTATAATAAATAGATAAGTGGCCTATGATCAGCACAAAACATCTTTCTATCTCATTAATAGCATTGATATGAGTTCTTGGAAAAGACAACACTAACATGGGTTTGACTCTATCAATAGTTGTCTTGAGTCTTGATTACAGATGAAGCTAGTACATCAAACCAGTGGAAATACCCTTACAGTTGTGTTCCCTGCCCTGAGTTTCGCAAGGGGGCCTGCCAAAAGGGAGATTCCTGTGAGTATGCACATGGTGTTTTTGAGTCCTGGCTACATCCTGCACAATACCGGACAAGGCTTTGCAAGGATGAGACTGGCTGCAATAGAAAGGTCTGCTTTTTTGCTCACAAACCTGAAGAGTTGCGCCCTGTGTATGCTTCCACTGGTTCAGCGATGCCTTCACCAAAATCCTATTCAGCTAGTGCACCTGACATGACACTAATGAGTCCATTGTGTCTCAGTTCGTCATTGCCCATGTCAACTGTTTCAACACCACCAATGTCAACTTTGGCAGCTTCATCTCCCAAGAGTGGAAACATGTGGCAGAACCAAACCAACCTTAATCTATCATCATTGCAGCTTCCGAGTAGCCAGCTGAAGGCTGCTTTGAGTGCCAGGGATCTCGATTTCGAGATGGAACTGCTCGGCCTAGGAAGTCCTAGCCACGCTTGTCAACAGCAGCAGCAGCAGCAATTGATTGAAGAGATTGCTAGAATTTCTTCCCCATCCTTCCGAAGACGGATGGGTGATTTGCATCCAACTAACCTTGATGAGCTGTTAGCATCTGCTGATGCTTCTACATTATCTCAGCTACATGGACTTTCTGTACAACCTTCAACATCCACACAGATGCAAACTCTAAACACCCTTCAGACGCGCCAAAACATGAACCACCTTCGCGCAAGTTATCCATCCAACAACATGCCTTCCTCTCCTGTGTATAAATCCTCACCATACGGGTTTGACTCATCGGCTGCTGTCGCAGCAGCAACAATGAATTCTAGGTCTGCTGCCTTCGCGAGGCGAAGCCAGAGTTTCATTGATCGTGGTGCTGCAGCAAACCATCTTGGGCTGTCTTCACCCTCCAGCCCCTCCTGTAGGCAGTCCTCTGCCCTTTCAGATTGGGGTTCCCCGACTGGGAAGCTGGACTGGGGTGTAAACGAAGATGAATTGAGCAAGCTGAGGAAATCTGCTTCATTTGGGTTCAGAAACAATGGGGTATCATCCCCTATGGCACAATCAGAACTTGTTGAGCCAGATGTGCCATGGGTTCATTCATTGGTTAGAGATAGGTCGGAGAGATTTGGTGCTGAGAAGAAGCAGCAGCAGCAGCAGCAATATGATCTCAGTAAAGAGATGCTTCCACCATGGGTAGAGCAGCTGTACATAGAACAGCAGGAACAAATGGTAGCATGAGTATTAAGTGCTGCCATGCGAGATGCTTCTTTAGAGGCGATTCTGACCACAAAGTTCTATTTATTATTTATTTGTTTGTTCTGTTACTACTATCCAACATTACATATAGTTAAGGATTGACAAAGTTCAGGTTAATCCAGATTACATATTTGATCAAGTACTAACTTGTAGATCAAGGAAGAGTTGAAGAATTCTTCCATGAAGCAAGGTTGCTGAATTTTTATAATTCATAATTTATCTCCCCTTCCCTTCTCAAATGGGTGGATGTATTTTATTTAGTTAGCAAGTGAACAAGGTATTTGTTATTGATAAATCAGCACATTTTTTTAATTAAATATTGTTACATACCTTTTTGTCAAAGCTACGAAGTACTTAAACGGGAATTTCTTGTGTGCTGACACTATTCATTGTAGCATTAATAAACAAAATAAAGTATATCCTGAACCCACTTAAACACCTGTCTTTTTTTTTATAGTTTGAGACATGAATTATTTGAGTAAAAATAGCAACGGCAATCATGATTCAAGGCCGAGAAGTGTCTTTGTTTGAGTGATACAATAAGTCAGAATTTAATGATTCGTACTAATTTTACTTTTGCAAAGCTTATAGCTTACTGGAAAGATTTGCCATCTTGAAAGGCAGCTAAGAGCCCATCTGGTCTTCCGCAACACACTGGATATTCTCATGGACGCCGGCCGGAGAGGATCTTACTTAATAGTTAGTTCCAAGATCTCAGTATGCATAGTAGCATCATCTTCATCCCTACTACTAAAATCAATTCTGAATGTTTTTGCACATTGAACTTTGAATTCATAATTTGTAATTAAACATATGCGTAAGAGTGAAGATTGAAAAAAACATATGGTTTTGCACATTGAACAAGTGTATAAACATATGGTTTTGTAATTAATTCCCATGACATCCTCGGAGGTTGACAGAACATGAAACTAGGATATTATGTACAAGTATATAAATTAAAACGTTTTACAAGGCTAGTAGCTCCAATGATGGGAAAACTACTATGCATATGCATTTGTATAATAAATAGATAAGTGGCCTATGATCAGCACAAAACATCTTTCTATCTCATTAATAGCATTGATATGAGTTCTTGGAAAAGACAACACTAACATGGGTTTGACTCTATCAATAGTTGTCTTGAGTCTTGATTACAGATGAAGCTAGTACATCAAACCAGTGAAGGAACCAAGAAAGAAATCAAAGAAGTATTGAACGTTTATCACGGGATTCCCTATCAGGTCATTTCACTAAATCCAAATTCAAATTCAAAACAAGAGAAATTCAAGCATACCCAAAATTTTGTTTGAATGTAGGTAATGAAGTAATGTGATAAATATGTTACTTGTAAAATAATAAAATATCACTCTAACACATTGCTTACGATATAATAGAATTTGTAGGAAAATATATAGTATCTGACTTGAATTTTTTATATATCTTAGTGATATAAATCTTTATCTTTGTATTAATTGATCATGACTTTTCCATTTCTTCCATTTTAAGTTATGATCACTTGTTATATAGATGATTGAGTTTACCTTCAGATAAATTAAGTCTCTAATACGAAAGTGGATGAGTATTCATATTGGTGTGCTATTGCCTTTGACTATAATGAAGCCATAAAGTGGATGAGTAATTGATTGTTTTGCGTGATGCTAATATTTTGATTTTGCATATATTTTTCTTATTCGTCAACATCAACCTAACAATTAATATTGAAAATTTTCATTATTATTTTTAAGAAAATCATCTTATGAATGACCTCGGATAATTTTAAATCATGTTTTTTTGTTGCTAATAACAATTTTAAATTGTCATCACGATGGTGAGATCCAACGGGTAGAAATTAACCATAACAAAGCCATCACATAAGGCACATCAACACGAACAAACACGTCTCTCCACTGCGTTGCACTATCTTCTACCTGAAGTGTTCGTTTGTTTTTTGCACAAGTGTCTGACCTGAAATTTAAAGTAAGAAAAATGTAGAATTTTTTAGAGTGTGATTTATATTATATATATTTAATTATTATTAAATCTTAAATATAAACAATATAATAATAATTATATTATTAAACTTATTATTTATATTTTATTATCTCTCCCTATATCATTGAGTTAAGTAGTACATATATGAAACAAAGTTTCAAGTTCGAGTCTTGTGAATGAGAAAAATATTAGTTGGGAGAGTTAATTTACATACTTGTAATATTCCCGGTTCAGATAGAATTACCTCAAATACGAAAATAATCCTAAATTATACACTTATATTATACATGCAGGAAACAAAATAATATCATGCATATATATTATACACTGATTTTTTATTATTTATTTAAACTATTCCTAAATTCATTTTATTGCCTAAACTGAGGACGAGATATTTGCCCAGAAAGAAAAAAACGAGATATTATATCTCTTCCTCATATCGTCTCGCCATTTCATACGGAATTCAATTTCCACTGTTTCTCTTCTATTTTTCTTTGCTTAAAAGGAAGAGTGTCCAAATCTTCTCTTCTTCTCTTCTCAGATATCGCACTTATTTAAATTCTCCACAGCCGCTTTTTTTCTTCTCGTCACTCTTCCATACTCCATTGAAGAACCAATCGCAGATCCAAATCCTCGATTTGAAGTTCCTCGATCTAAGCCACCATGGCGGCTGCGAACGCTCCGATCTCCATGAAAGAAGCCTTAACTGTGAGTTATCATTTTCCTTCTTTTGTTTCTTCAGCGTTTTCTGAGCTGAATTCATTGTTCTAGTTCTAGTTCTAGTTATGGATTTTAGAACAGAATAAGAGTTGCTTTGTTGATAAGTATTTATGTTTTGCGATTATACTTTCCGATTTCAAATTTCATTACGTTGCAAGTTTGGTTACTATCAAGTTTTGCGCAGATCTGAGTATTTTTTATGTTTTCATATGAACTTGATATTGTGAAGCTTATTCGTTCAATGTTTCCTATGCGATATTTTGCACGATGGTGAGTCGAGTGATCTGATTTTTGTTATCTGACTTGTGATTGTAGTTGCCGAGTATTGGCATCAATCCACAATTCATCACTTTCACGCATGTGACGATGGAATCGGATAAGTATATTTGTGTTCGGGAAACGGCTCCGCAGAATAGCGTGGTTATCATTGATATGACCATGCCAAATCAGCCCTTGAGGAGGCCTATCACAGCGGACTCTGCTCTTATGAATCCGAATTCTAGAATCCTTGCTTTGAAAGGTAGGGTATGTCTTTTGTAATATTATGGATTCCATATGCATCAGCATTATAGATAATAAAATTTGTTGGAAGCTTGATTTCTTTTAATATTAAGCTTAAATTCCTTTTTGTTCTAGCCTTTATTGTTTTTAGTATTTTACTGATGAGACTGTTGGGATGAAATGAAACAAACTGCATTGATTAATTTTGACTAATTTGACCTGAAGTACACGATCACATCTAACTGTCCATGGTATATCTACTCCATGCATGATATTGCGTCTTTGTTGAGCAAGACTCCGACCAATGCTGTTTTTTTGGTTTTCTGCCCGTCGATTACTTCCCTGATGACCAGGTTGTTGTGTTGAATGAGTGGGCACAAGACAAGATATAATTAGGAATCAATTCATTTGGGGGAAAGTTATGCCCTCTCCTATTGTAGAAATGATTGTAGAATCATGCCTTGTGTGGTTTGGGTATGTGTGGAGGAGACCATTAGAAATCCTAGTAAGGATAATAGATCAAATGGAGGTTAGTCCAATTTTAAAGGCATGGGGCAAGAAAAACCGTGAGCGAATTGATTAGGAAAGATTTAGAGATCAACGCGTCAATGGACATGAAATATGATTGAGCATTATGGTGTGCTCGGTCCATTTAGTGACCTCACCTAGTGGGACTAAGGATTTGTTGTTGTCACTCTTCTACAAGCGAGGACTCTTATAGATAAGGAACTATTTATTTAGGCAGAAATTAGAAAGATACTGTGCTTGGGGGTGTAAACTATGAATATATTCTCAATTTTTGTAAAAAAAAGGAGGAGAGTGAGGTTTCTTGAAGATATATGGACTTCATTTCTCCTAGTTTTTTGGAGGAGATTAATTCTTAGGTGGCATTTGTTAGAAAGAATGTGTTTGGTAGAAAGAATGTTTTTAGCACATTCCCGAGAATGTTATGCTGGTGAATACCTGAGTAAGTTCCATGTGTCATGTTTGGTTGCCTTATTTCTTCTTATAAAACGTTTTTGGGAATGTGATTACATTTATAAAAATATCCTTGATTAAAATTAAGAGGCTAGAAAGAGGAGGGCGTGTGAGTCATTTCATATAAAAAGTTTAACATTCCCATGGAAATCTATCTTTCCCATCTAAAAAGGTGGGAATCCAACATTCCCACTTCTTTTGAAGTTTAATGTTCTTGAGAATGTTGCTTTGCTGAGCATTTTTCTATTTTTTCTTCCAAACATAGGAATCTCACCTTCCCAAGTAAAAAAAGTATTTTCCTTGGCAATGTTGCTTTTCCTTTCTAATTTTTTCAAAACATTCCCTGTACCAAACACTGCCTTAGTAAAAAAACAAGTTTTTAGAATCTATGCTTAATTTGGATTTTAGGCTAATTTAAACATAAATAAGCTAATCTAAACACACACTTAATGCAATGAATATGATAGTATTTTCCACGCTTTCTGTTTTTTTAATTTATCATGCAATTGGTATGAGACTCGAGTCCCTCATTGGAGGTAGAGTTAATATGGCCTTGGGCTCTTCCACCACAATGGCTATCTGGCTAGCTGTTAGGGTGTGATTCTCTCAAGTCAATATCAATCCCCAATTTCACAGAAGTCCTATTAGAAGCATTTACTTTTGTGCTGTCAATGCTTGATCATGTTTGGAGCAGTTAAAATAAAATAATTAATAAATCAGTATTGAAGATGGCCTATAATATAATGTTCACTGGCTCCCAACCATTGCCAAATTTGAAGTTCTCAGTTGATTATCCTATGTGCTTCTGTTGGTGCTGCATTTCAAATATTATTTACTTGTCCGAGTCATCTTCCCTTACAAGCTACACTATTTTTGTGAAGCCCAACTCCAAGGGACAACTCAGGATCACCTACAAATATTTAATATTGAGCTTAAAGCAAAGATAAAGTCATATCAGATGCCTGAGCAGGTAACTATCATGTACAAGGACGCATGTACTGTAACATAATAAGCCATAACGAATGAAGGATGACTTTGTTAATTGTTGTAGTATACCCCCTTAATTTTTCATGTGTAGGTAGTCTTCTGGAAGTGGATTAGCCCCAAGATATTAGGTCTCGTAACACAGACCTCTGTATACCACTGGTCGATTGAAGGTGAGATAATGATAACATGCTTAACTCAATATTTCTGTTCCAATGTTCATTTCATTTTACACATTATTGTTCACTGTGCTCGTAGCTTATCTACAAATTGTTGACCACTATATGGTTTTTTATATATGTAACCTGTAGGAGACTCTGAACCTGTAAAGATGTTTGATAGAACTGCGAATTTGGCGAACAACCAGATAATTAATTATCGATGTGACCCTACAGAAAAATGGTTGGTCTTGATTGGCATTGCTCCTGGTTCCCCTGAGGTACTTCTCTGATGCCTATTAAGGCTATTAAATCGGGCTATCATGATGAAATACATTTAAACTATACTTTAGTTTTTTCATTTAGCTATATTTGCTTGTCTTTATTATATTGTTTCTGCCAGCTTTATCTGTGTATAATTATTTTAATGTTACTATCTTTTTACTATGATTTCCACTTGTCTGATGTAGTTTGGCTTATTTGTCCATAATTTTGTGTTATAGAGGCCACAGTTGGTTAAAGGAAGCATGCAACTTTTCTCTGTGGATCAGCAGCGGAGTCAGGCTCTTGAAGCTCATGCTGCATCATTTGCCCAATTTAAAGTTCGTTTTCTCTTCATTGTGTTCAATTTCCTGTAATTATTATTTAGTTAATATTGCTTTAATAATTGTACACTACCACACTATGCCACTATGTTCTTGGTAAAATTTAACTGTGTTCTTTGAACAGGTTCCTGGGAATGAAAATCCTTCTGTTTTGATTTCTTTTGCCTCAAAGACACTTAATGCTGGTCAAGTTATATCAAAGTTGCATGTTATTGAGTTGGGGGCACAGCCAGGTCTGCATATGTTTTATATCATTCACATTGATCTCTTATATACGTACTCTACTGGCAACTTGGCTGTTATGCAAATTTGTCTTGTATTGCCAACTTATTTGTCCTAGGCTTTATTTATAACCAGAGGTTGTATGATCTTATGATTGACGAGAGTGGCCCCTTTGGTTGCAATTTAAAATGCATGCATAGAAAGTAACTAGTTCATACACTTCGATTTGTTGAAGGATGAGTTGCAGTGACCGTGTAGCACTATGAAGCAGGCTACTCATTATTGCTATTAACTTAAATGAATTGTATTACATAACAGTATTATTGTTAATAGGCCATATTTTCATGTTTATCATTGTTACGAAATTTTCTTAATTTTGTGACCAACTTAATTTTTCTCTGTCAATTGTGATGGATTTATGTTGGATTTTCAATTGTAAAAATGGATGTGTTTAGCCATGAAATTCGGAGGTAGACAAAACAGTCAAATTTGTTAAATTTCACTTGTATCGGTAGCTAATTCATAAATCAGTGAAATGTTGTATTGAAATCAGTCCGGGCTTTCAAAGATGGATGGGGATATTGCGCAATTAAACTATAGTATCATTGTATCACCTGTGATAAAATACTCATCCTTCTGGAGTTTAACTTCTCAATTTTGTTGGCAGGGAAGCCATCATTTACAAAGAAACAAGCAGATCTTTTCTTCCCACCAGATTTTGCCGATGACTTTCCAGTTGCCATGCAGGTATTGAAGTTGCTAATGTTTGTTGTTCATTCTATAAACAGTGCAGATATTTGACTCCTGCTTTGTTTTTGGCAGATATCCCATAAATACAGTTTGATTTATGTCATTACCAAACTTGGCCTACTATTTGTTTATGATTTGGAGACAGCTACTGCAGTATATAGGAACAGAATTAGTCCAGATCCTATATTTTTGACATCAGAAGCTACATCAGCTGGAGGCTTTTATGCTATCAACAGGAGAGGGCAGGTGTTATTGGCTACTGTTAATGAACAAACCATCGTGAACTTTGTCAGTGGTCAAGTAAGTTTCTGGTTATCACCTTAATGATGTAAATTGGGAAATGAAATGGCATTTTAAAATATTGATATGGTTATTATCACAGTTAAATAATTTGGAGCTAGCAGTTAATCTTGCCAAAAGAGGAAATCTTCCTGGCGCTGAGAAACTGGTATGTCAATTTTGTTTAGAACTCAACTTTAATAATAAAAATAATATTTCATCCTCAGGGAATTTGGATGTATTGTTTGTTTATCTTTTTTGGCTTTGTATAAGTGCCATGTGCTAGCATGCGTGAAGTTTGGTTGAACATTTGCAATAGATGTGTAATAATTTTATTTCTAATTTTTCTTTTAGCTGTAATTGGTTCTGTTTATTTCTTAAGTGTTTGACAGGAATTTCCTTTCCTTACTAATATTTTGTTTCTGTTTTAGCTGTAATTGGTTCTGTTTTTCAATGTAAACCTTTTTTTGTAGTTATTTTATTTCATGTTCGTAAAAGACAATTGCTTGGGGTGATGGAGATTATGTCAGTGAAGTTGATGATTTATGCTGGAAATCTGTTGCTCCTTTAGTCGTATACATCATCGATACAATGATTGCAATTTACTTGTCATTATCCATTTTCAATATTTTGTAAAAAATGAAATTGATTATTTGATTGTTTAGTTTGTTGGCTTCTTAAGAAATTGTGTTTTATTGGTGTCACATTTTTTGGTTCTTTTATTCATAGAGATGATGACATGCCTTGTTATATTACAGGTAGTCGAACGTTTCCATGAACTGTTTGCCCAAACAAAGTATAAAGAAGCAGCTGAGCTTGCTGCTGAATCTCCACAAGGAATCCTTCGTACACCCGACACAGTTGCTAAATTTCAGGTTTCTTGATATGATGTATCTGTTTAAAAAAACATTCATGCTCTTTCTGCTTTATTTCCAAATGCTGTCATCTTTGGCGGTTGGGGGATAAAGGATTATTAAACTGTTTGCCTTTGTGTTGCCTCCTTTTGTTTGAACAATTGGATTGTTTAAAATGTTATTTTTTCTATTGGCAGAGTGTTCCTGTCCAAGCTGGGCAAACTCCTCCTCTTTTGCAGTATTTTGGAACACTTTTGACAAGGGGAAAGCTGAATGCCTTTGAGTCAATAGAATTGTCTCGGTTGGTTGTGAACCAGAACAAGAAAAATCTGTTGGAAAATTGGTTGGCAGAGGACAAGCTCGAGTGCAGTGAGGAGCTAGGAGATCTTGTTAAGGTTGGGTTGCATTAATAAATTGGACGAATATAAAATTGTTCTGCTATTTCTTTTTATTTTACTTTTGTCCTTCTATTTGTTTGCTTGATGGGCTACTACTTCTCCTCCATTTTGTGTATTATGCAATGGTTTATTTCTGTTATTTTTCATGAATATGCTCTCCTGCAGACTGTAGACAATGATCTTGCTCTGAAAATATATATCAAAGCTAGAGCTACTCCGAAAGTTGTTGCTGCATTTGCTGAGAGGAGGGAGTTTGATAAAATTCTGATCTACTCTAAGCAGGTTATTAAAGAATTTTGATGTTTGGTTCATAAGATACTTCAATTCAATGATACCATGTGGAGCATTACTTGCATTGCACATATTGATCTTTTATTTTACTTGAAACATCTGGTCTGAAATTTCCCATAACTTATTTCTTGCTATAGGTTGGGTACACGCCTGACTACCTCTTCCTTTTGCAAACAATTCTTCGGACCGATCCTCAGGTGTGTGAGAAACCTCACCGTTTATCGTGTTTAATTAATTTAATTTAAATGTTTGCTTTTTAAGCAATATCTGTATGTTAATTTGCCAATGTGTGACACCATTTGTTCTGTTGAAAAAAATTCTACTAGTTACCATATTTTCATTTTAATTTGCAGGGTGCTGTTAATTTTGCATTAATGATGTCTCAAATGGAGGGCGGTTGCCCAGTTGATTACAACACAATAACCGATCTGTTTCTACAGGTTGATTATCTACTGTGATTAAGCAATTGTGATCAGTAGCAATTTAATATTCTAGTTTCATGGTCATTAATTTATAGCCCAAACTGACGTTGTCATTTTCATTTTGGTTATTTTTTCCACTCAGAGAAACCTGATCCGTGAGGCAACTGCCTTTCTCCTAGATGTTCTAAAGCCGAATCTACCGGAACATGGATTCCTTCAGACGAAGGTTGTGGCATTTATTTCTCATTTGTTATGGGCATTCTGCTCCCAGTCATTTTTTTCGACGTGAAACAATCTTCATGTGAACTGTTTTTCAGGTGTTGGAGATAAATCTGGTGACTTTCCCCAATGTTGCTGACGCGATTTTGGCTAATGGCATGTTCAGCCATTATGACCGTCCTCGTATTGCACAACTTTGTGAAAAAGCTGGACTTTACGTGCGAGCTTTGCAAGTAATGGCTTGCCAAATGTGTTCTATTCTTACACTTAACCTACTTTAAGCTTGAAGTCATACTCTTTGTTGATTGCATTATTTTTGGTGCAGCATTACACAGATTTGTCCGATATAAAACGTGCGATTGTAAATACACATGCAATTGAGACTCAGGTTTGTGTCCCTGATTGCTTTTATCTGTTTCAAAATTATTTGATTTTTTAAATAGTTACTCATTGTGCGATCATTACAGTCACTTGTAGAGTTTTTTGGTACTCTGTCACAAGAATGGGCATTAGAGTGCATGAAAGATCTATTGATAGCCAATCTTAAAGGCAATCTGCAGTTAATTGTGCAGGTATGGAAGTGTTATTGTATTCTCTAACTTGGAACTTATTAATAATTATCTGATAACTAAGCTTACTTATGCCTGTCCAGGTTGCTAAAGAATATTGTGAACAATTGGGCGTTGATGGCTGCATAAAACTTTTTGAGCAGTTTAGGTCATATGAAGGACTGTACTTTTTTCTTGGGTCATATTTGAGTTCCAGGTAATTGTTTCATTTTGTAAGAACTCCTGTTTTGTATCTGTTGGCCATTGGCCACATTTGTACCGAGCATACTTTTCATTGTATTTCTGCTAATATTTGCTTCTCTGATTAATATTGGATAGTGAGGATCCTGACGTTCACTTCAAGTACATTGAGGCAGCAGCGAAGACTGGTCAAATCAAAGAGGTCGAGCGTGTGACAAGAGAATCAAATTTCTACGATCCGGAGAAAACGAAAAATTTTCTAATGGAGGCTAAGCTTCCAGATGCACGGCCTTTAATTAATGTTTGTGACCGTTTCGGATTTGTTCCAGATCTAACACACTATCTATACACAAACAACATGCTTCGTTACGTTGAAGGTTATGTTCAGAAGGTAACATCATAGGCCTTGCTTATCACATGAGTGCTATCAATACCCTTCCCTCTGCCCCTATCAGAACATTGTTCTTTGCTTTATAGGTGAACCCTGGGAATGCTCCTTTAGTTGTTGGGCAGCTGCTAGATGATGAGTGTCCTGAAGATTTTATCAAAGGCTTGATTCTTTCTGTTCGTTCTTTACTGCCAGTGGAGCCCCTTGTGGAGGAATGTGAGAAGAGGTGGTGCCTGTCCTCTAATCCTATGTATTTTTCTTTGCTTTCATGTTTCTGATTTTTATCCCATGTTTTGTTGGTATGCAGGAATCGGCTTCGTTTGCTTACACAATTCTTGGAACATCTTGTAAGCGAGGGAAGTCAGGATGTACATGTTCACAATGCACTGGGTAAAATTATCATTGATAGCAATAACAACACAGAACATTTTCTCACAACCAATCCATACTATGATTCTCGAGTTGTTGGCAAGTACTGTGAGAAACGTGACCCCACCTTGGCAGTATTAGCTTACCAGAGAGGACAATGTGATGATGAACTTATCAATGTCGCGAACAGAAACTCTTTGTTCAAACTGCTAGCAAGGTTTGTAGTGTATATGTAGTATTTCTTGCACAATATCAATTTTCTTGAATTCAACGCTTACATGCTTATACTGTATTCACAGATATGTTGTTGAGAGAATGGATGGTGATCTATGGGCCAAAGTTCTTGATCCTGATAATGAGTACAGAAGGCAACTCATTGACCAGGTTGTCTCTACTGCCTTGCCTGAAAGCAATAGCCCTGAACAAGTTTCTGCAGCTGTTAAGGCTTTCATGACAGCTGATCTTCCTCATGAATTGATCGAACTTCTTGAGAAAATTGTGCTTCAGAATTCTGCATTCAGTGGGAACTTTAATTTGCAGAATCTTCTAATTTTGACAGCGATTAAGGCTGATCAATCCAGAGTTATGGATTATATTAATAGACTGGATAATTTTGATGGACCTGCTGTTGGAGAAATGGCTGTAGAAGCTCAGTTATATGAGGAAGCATATGCAATTTTCAAGAAGTTCAACTTGAACGTTCAAGCAGTTGATGTATTGTTAGACAATGTTCATAGCATTGATAGAGCTGTGGAGTTTGCTTTCAGAGTTGAAGAAGATGCTGTTTGGAGTCAGGTGGCCAAGGCGCAACTCAGGGAAGGGCTATTAAGTGATGCAATTGAGTCATTTATACGAGCAGATGACGCCACACAATATTTGGATGTTATCCGTGCTGCTGAAGACTCTGATGTTTACCATGACTTGGTAAAATACTTGCTGATGGTAAGACAGAAGGCTAAAGAACCGAAGGTGGACAGTGAGCTTATTTATGCGTATGCAAAGATTGATAGGCTTAGTGACATTGAAGAGTTCATTCTTATGCCCAATGTTGCTAATCTTCAAAATGTTGGTGACCGGTTGTATGATGAAGAATTATATGAGGCTGCAAAAATCATATTTGCTTTTATATCTAACTGGGCTAAATTGGCTATAACGCTGGTCAAGTTAAAACAGTTCCAAGGTGCTGTTGATGCAGCAAGGAAAGCCAATAGCTCGAAAACCTGGAAGGAAGTTTGCTTTGCTTGTGTTGATGCAGAGGAGTTTCGTTTGGCCCAGATATGTGGGCTCAACATTATTATTCAGGTAATATTTTGATCTCTTTTTTTAATGAACTTCACATATAATTTGAAGTAAAGCATAAATTAGGAAGTTATTCGTGATTTCTGATACCGACATATTTAAGTTTAGAGTTTGAGTAATCTGAATCTTCAGCATGTAATGATGAACAAATATCCCTTAAAGTATGATGTGAACATATAATGTTGGAAGAATTCTGCACTTCTTACATGAGCTTTATGTTGCCACCTAGTGGGAATAGGCTTGTTGACTTTTTGCTGCGTACTGTGTATTTCCCCCGTTTTTTAGGTGGATGACTTGGAAGAGGTCAGTGAATATTACCAAAATAGAGGCTGCTTCAATGAGCTAATATCTCTCATGGAAAGTGGTTTAGGGTTAGAACGGGCACATATGGGCATCTTCACTGAGTTAGGTGTTCTGTATGCTAGATACCGCCCTGAGAAGCTTATGGAGCATATCAAACTATTCTCAACCCGCCTCAATATTCCAAAACTCATAAGAGCCTGTGATGAACAACAGCATTGGAAAGAATTAACCTATTTGTATATCCAATATGATGAGTTTGATAATGCTGCAACTACCATCATGAACCATTCACCCGAAGCATGGGATCACATGCAATTCAAAGATGTTATTGCGAAAGTTGCTAATGTGGAGTTGTATTACAAGGCTGTTCACTTCTATTTGCAAGAGCATCCTGATCTTATCAATGATGTTCTCAATGTCCTTGCACTTCGTGTGGACCATGCACGTGTTGTTGACATCATGAGAAAGGTAGCATTTATAGTGGCAAAGAATTCTTTAGATCATAGCTTATTACTTGCTAGATATAATACTGGTGGTTATCTTCCCTGTATTGCACTATAGGCTGGCCACCTCCGTCTTGTGAAGCCTTACATGGTTGCAGTTCAGAGCAACAATGTATCTGCTGTTAATGAAGCCTTGAACGAGATATATGTTGAGGAGGAAGATTATGATAGATTGCGTGAGTCGATTGATTTGCATGATAACTTCGATCAAATAGGCCTTGCACAAAAGGTGAGCTGCATTTCATTTATTGTTAACTTTCAGTTTCAATTGTAGAAACCTAATAGGTTATTATTATATGATGCAGATTGAAAAACATGAGCTACTTGAGATGAGACGTGTTGCTGCTTATATTTACAAGAAGGCAGGTAGGTGGAAGCAGTCCATTGCCTTGTCAAAGAAGGATAACCTTTACAAAGATGCCATGGAGACAGCCTCACAATCTGGTGAGCGTGAGCTTGCTGAAGAGTTGCTTGTTTATTTCATTGATCAGGTACAAATTTAATCCCAGACTCCATACATAATTCAATTTCGTGCAGTATCCTTTATTCCTGTTTGATTAGATTTACTCTTGTTCTTGATGAATATGTTTGTTTAGCAGTTAGAGGGGTGTAAATAAATTCTTTTCTTTTTGGGCTAGGGAGGCATATGTATTCATGTACATAGCTATTTTATATCCTTTTTCCTGACCATGATTATTGCATAAAGTCACATTTATATGGGTGACAATTTCTAAATCCAGAGTATGGTTACAGTAGGTTGTATTACATAGATATATGATAACATAAATAGTAGAGTAATTATATCATAAGATATATAAACTTTTCACGATGTTCTAACTACAATTTTCAACAAAATATTTCAACAAAGCAAAATATATATAGAAGGTCAAATAGTAGTTTGTTTCATTTAATAGAAAATCAAATAGCTTAGTAGCAAAACTTGGTGTTTTACTTGGACTAATGGCTTGTACTTGAGTTGAGGAGTATAAGGTTAACCTACTCATCAAGTGAGCATGGGTATTAACCCATGTGTGTACCCCATTAAGTACCTGTACCATATAGTACCTGGTATGGGTATGGGAACAGTTTTTGGAGTTCGGACTACCCATTCTTCTTTAATTATTTCATATTACTGATACCTCTTTCTTTGTCAAGACTTTGTAACTATTTATTCTGCTACTTTACGTTTTCTAATTTTTCTTTTCACGTGCTTATGCAGGGAAAGAAGGAATGCTTTGCTTCGTGTCTATTTGTTTGCTATGATTTAATACGGGCAGACGTTGTTCTTGAGCTGGTGTGGACTCACAATATGATTGACTTTGCATTCCCATATCTCTTGCAGGTTTGCATTTCTTCTATGATACTGACTTGTATCTCCTTTACTCATGCAGACATGTATGTTTTTGTATGTTATCTTATGAAAACCTGCTGAGGCTAGGCTTCAAAAACTTCCTCAGATAATTGGATAATTCCTTCTCTTCCTAATTGTGTTCCCATACAGTCATGCTGGCTATCTTATGCCCCTTTGACCAAGTGAATTTGAATACCTTTGCAAAGTTTGATTGTTTGTAGGTGTATTAAGCAATCTTTTTAACTACTTTTTGGTAAATATTGTGATTTCTAGAGTAGGATTCCTGTTGATAAAAATAATAAATGGGGAAAATAGTAGATTCACTCGAGTCCTTGGTGCATGTGAAGCGTTTGTGGTTGGTGTTGTGTTATTTTGTGGTACCCATGGAAACAAAACTTGGTTGACTAATGGGTTTACTTGTTCTTATCTTTTATTGTACTTTCTCACCCATCCTCCTCTTGCTGTAGTTTATCCGTGAGTACACTGGCAAAGTTGATGAACTGGTGAAGGACAAAATTGAAGCACAGAAAGAAGTGAAGGCTAAAGAAAACGAAGAAAAAGATGTAGTTGCACAACAGGTAATTATTATTTTGGCCATTTCTGCTGTTGTCCTAAATTCTAGTATAACTTATATTTTAGTGCTAAGTATTGTTAGTTCTAGATAAGTGCTATTTCCATCTCATAATAGAGTAGCATTGATTTGAAAGAGATGTTTTTTGTATTGCAGAACATGTATGCTCAACTGTTGCCACTTGCTTTACCTGCACCACCAATGCCTGGAATGGGAGGTGGTTTTGCTCCTCCCCCTCCAATGGATGGAGGACTCGGGATGCCACCAATGCCTCCTTATGGCATGCCCGCCATGGGTGGCAGTTACTGACATGTATCCAAATGTAACAAGTTTTTCAACTAAAAGTTTTACTCAGACTTTGTTGTGGGAGTTTGGTGTAGCATTTTTTCTTTTGCTTCTTTCTGGCGGAGGTGGAGGTTCAAATTAGAATAATTTCAGGTTGGGTTGTATCATAAGAGTTTTGTAATTTTTCCTTTTTGGTTTAGTTGAGGCATTTTTTTGTGCAGCTGGTACGGACTATAAAATTCTATATTCTACCATTTTATCTCGTATTAAATGAATTAGTCCATGGTATAAAATACTAAATTTCCCCCACTGACGGGGTTATTCCACTATTCCTTGTATTAAAGCCTCCTGACATGTTTTTTCGTGTGCGTATTACTTTAAAGTTTATTTTGACCGTAGCTATTGTCAACCTAAACATTTCTGGTATTACCAAAGCACATTACATTTTTATAAAATAAATTATTTTTATAAACAGCCCATTAATATTATTATGAAACTTGTGTTCAGAATTACGTGCCTTGTATGTACAAACGAGACTTCGTAATTTTAAGCATATGCATTTACTTTGTTATATTGGTTTCTTTTAATCCGTTTGACTCTTTATAAACATCGCATTTACTTTATTAGGCATGTGAGGTCTCTAAACCTTCACGTTATTAGCAATTTAGCACTTTAACCAAAGCTAATTGGTCCTTCGAAAAACTTACGAACCATATGCAATGCTAAGTTTTGGTATCTTTAACTATTTTAATTATTAGGTTATGAATCTAAAATTTTAAATTCACTTGTGGTTGCAACAATAAAAAAAGTGAGCACTTGCATACAATATTCTAAGCCTTTTTCAGCACTTTAAACCTTATAAGATATAACTATTATTCACATTTGTTTTTCTATTCAACGTCTATTCAACCAACAACTTCTCCCCATTTCACCACACAATTCTAACTAACTACATTTATGTGTAGTTAGGTGTTATATATTATGTATATTTCAACAACCTTTATAGTTTGTATGTCTAACTTGTATAGTTGTATCAACCAACCAAGTGATTCTTAACCAGTAGCTAGCTAGAATAAGTTGGACTGGTTTGCTTTGGAATATGAGAAATAATAAATCATTTTATTATAAAAATGGTTTACAAATTCTCTTTCTTAAACATGAAAATGATTTAAAAGCTATATCTATTATTGATTTATAAGTAATATATAATATTTAAAACATATTCAAGGAATCTATTGATTTTTTTTAAAAAATAATAAAAGAAAATGACATCTAATCAAATATATATTATAATCGTTATGTTTATGGAAATTATTTTGTTGGTACACACAAAATTTTATATCTAAGTTTTGTGCAAGATATTAATTTCTTATTTTTGATTATTTTACAAGTGCAATGGTTAAGAAAAAGAAGGAAACACACCATATTTATTATCTTAAGCAGAGTTATTCTAATACCTAATATTTTTGGGGAGGGATCCTTTATTCAAAGTAAGTTTTTTAAATTTGCTCTTCATCTTGACCATCAATTTTAGAAAAATCCAATGGTTTAAATTAGTAAGTATATCCAAATCATTAAATATCCATAGAATTGTAGCTAGATGAGGAGTAAGTTTGGAATAGGTGGCCCTCTTCATATTTTTTTATCTAATAATGTTAACAAAATTGTCTAGATACTAGATATTTTATTATAGACTACTATGTTCGTATGTATGTTAGTCAGTATTTTATGATACTAAATATTCAATTTTTATATATTTTATTTTATTATACACTAGTGTGATGACATATATTTTGTGCTTGCTGGTCCATGTCTATGATAGTAAGTATTTCATTTTTATATATTTTAATTTGTTGTTCGGTGTACTTTATATTATAGTTTCTTGTATTTACTATTATATTCAATTTAAGGTGAAAGATTGTTAATGTGTTAGTAGTGGTTATCTAAAATTATATGATTTTTTTTTGTAGAAATAAAATAATGTAAAGAGCAAAATAGGAAAATAAAAATCACATATAATATATATTTTATCTTTATTTATAATATAGATAGATAATGAAAATAATAAGAGATACAATTTTTGCTATTGAATAATTAAATACAGTTATTTAAGTTTGAAAACTCCTCTAATTTATAGTCTAGACTTTGTACTATATGCGTGTCTAACTATATTAACTACATGTAATTACCAAAACTATCTGTTTGCCTCTTCCATTTATTCATACAAATTTCATCTATAAATTATTCTCTCCGATCCCCAGCTACCTGTCACTACTTCAATAACCGCTCCACCTTCATTTTCATCTTGACTTCCCATCCTATTTGTTATTGTATGCATATGTTGTCTCACACTTTATGTCACTTCATGTCCTATGGACATGTGATTAGTCAGAAAAAATATATTTATTTAAGTTAGAATTTAATTATTAAATATTTTTTTGACCAATCATAAACTCATAGTACATAGAGTGATACAAAGTATATTTAGTTTATGATAATTAATAATAACCTAATCTATTACTACATTTATGCTACAATTAATCAAACTTATTTAGATGATCCTACTTCATCTAACTACCTCTCCCTTTAAACTCTTGGTCATGCAACTAGTATTTAAACCATAACCAGATTTGGTTAAAGATAAATAAATCTAACTACCAAATCTCTGAAGAAAATCTATTCAAATAACTAATATTTTAATAATGGTGTTATTTTGACAACTATAATGCAAACAACTATTAGTTGCCCTCTTTTTTGTAGTCTAAGTTAGTTTGGAAGATGAGTGTAGAGAAAATAAATAAAATGTTAGTGAGAAGAGATATAAATAATTTACTTTATTCTAAGAGATATAGTCAACTTTAAAATGATTAAATAACACAACTTAATATTTAAAGCGAAAACAAATTTGTTTAGAAAATATGGTTATGTACCCTGAATGTTGACTAAAGAAAAAAGGTCATAAATTAAAATTTTAGAATCTTTTTCGAAGTGATATTTATTGTGATGAATAATTATATATATATTAGAAGAGATTATTTCCATACAAAACAAAATATATCCTTAATTAAACCACAAAAAATTAGAAAAAGATTAGGTTATAACTGTCTCCATCATGAATGTTCCATTTTCTCTCTCTTATAGATCCACCATTCCCTTCATAAAACCTCAATTCCCTCAACAATCACACTTGTAAACTAAACTTCCATCCACCTACCCAAAAAACAATTTAAAATAGAGAAAGAGAAAACTAAAACCCTAACCATAACTGAAGAAGTTAAAGAACAGAAACAAATACGTTGGAACCAGATATGGTTAGTTCTGCAAAGTAGTTAGGTAGAAAGATAAGAGAAGAACCGTTATAAGATACATTCTTATAAATATTATTAGTCTTGTTCACCTAACATTCATTCATTTCTTTTTATTAGCGAAGAAGAAAATGATGAACTCCACGTCCAAATTCAACAGCGAAGATAGCGTGAAAGGTTCATGGAGTCCACAAGAGGATGCGAGGCTGTTGAAGCTGGTTGCGAGACACGGCCCCGGAAACTGGTCGGCGATCAGTTCCAGTATTCCAGGGCGTTCCGGCAAGTCGTGCCGTCTCCGGTGGTGTAATCAGCTGAGTCCCGACGTGAAGCACCGTCCATTTACCCCTGCGGAGGACAGTATCATCATCGATGCCCACGCGCTTCATGGTAACAGGTGGGCCACGATTTCAAGACTCTTACCAGGACGCACTGATAATGCTATAAAGAATCATTGGAACTCCACCCTCCGCCGCCGTCGTTTGGCTCAGGGAACCTCTTCCTCGGATTCCGACGCGGCGGTTATAAAGAAGCGCACCACCAATGACTTCCTCCTCCGTTCCAACATAGGTTTATTGGATCATAATTATCCATTCAAGAGGCCTTGCAGGGAAAGATGCTCCTATGAGAATAAAGATTCGGGTTCAGGTTCAGGTTTAGGTTCAGAGAAGATAACACTGGAGAATAATAATAATTCTCATGTGATAACGTCATTGAGCCTATTGCCACCGGGTACGGCGGAGGAAGAGGAAGAAGAAGAAGAGGAGGAGGAAGAGGAAGAGGAAGAGGAAGAAGTTGAAGGAAGAGAAGGGAATGATGAAATGGTGAATGAGCAAAGCAGAATGATGGAGATGTTGCGGCGCATGATAGCTGATGAGGTTAGAAACTACGTGGATAGCTTGGGCCTTCATCAACCACTTCCTAAGTAATCAATCAAATAACAATTTTTCATTTACCTTTATTCCATTTCATATAATTATATGTACCAGGAAAGTTTCATATAATTATACAACTTCTTACAATATGATTTTATTTGTTCTCAATTTCTGATATATGGTTTCTCCTTCATAGACATGACTTAGTGCAATGTGAAATTTTGAATCCAACCCGTACTTTTTTTTGGTTAAACATATTCATGTGAATGTGTTCCTAATTTTATGTTTTATAACCAATTATTGGTAGTCTAATGCGAATTGGTGAATTAAAAACAAGGAAAATGGACTTAAACAATGAAAATAGACTTGGTTATGGGTTACCCTTGGCAATTACAAACAGTTTCTTTAACAAATTAATCAAAATATGCAAGTGAACATCTGAACCTTCAATCTCAAAACACTTAAACCAATATGTAAATCCTTATTTAGATTAAGCTCAGCCCTTTACGGTTGAATTTACAAGACATCTACTGAAAATTGTTGGCTACGAAAATTAAGTTCCTATTTACTGATACGTTATAGGGCATATCAGCGAGTAGCATTGTCTACAAGTGGTGCTAAGAATAAGGCCATCCATGCAAGAATTTGCGATGTCATCAATAGCACGAGATAGTAGCACTATCAAAAACTGCCATGGTTGTCAAAATGCGTTGTGTTGCGGTGCATTTTTGTGTTGCATTAATTCAACACCCATCGCAGTCAACTTCATGCGGCTGCTGAGAAGCTTAGAAATTGTGCTTTCTTGCCTTTTTATTAGAATTTTGTTTTCTTTTACTTTGCCACAAATTGACATTTAGTCGATCTGGTTATGTTAATCCTTTAAACATGCCCCTAGCAGATCAAACATGCTTTGAAGTTTGAAATGCCAACACTGTTTGCTCAAGTTCCCAGCATATGACACTATATGTGGTCAAGCTTTGTAGTCTAATATGCTTCAAATAATTTTGTATTTGAAAGTTATATTTGGAATTTTAGTTAAACATCATATGTATTTCAAAAATCTGAACACAAACAGATGCACACCTTTATTGGACACCCATATTTGATTAACATGTGATTGGTCTACACAAATCTATGTGATATCAATTGTCAACAAAGCAGCAATACTAATCAACGGAACTAGCAGAGTAGCTATTTAATTAAAGTGGCAGGCATGCAGACAATTTTTACAACTTTCCCTGCTGTTAGTATTTGACAATCATGTTCTTAACTCATTCTTGCACAAAGATAAGAACATTCTTCATCCATATGATTCTTATTAAATATATTAATTCAAAAAGAATATTCTTCTTGTCATTCTTATGAGAAATATGAACCGCAAACAAAAATACTAGAAAATGTGAACCACAGAAAGAAAAAAAAAGGGAGGAACAAGAAATGGGCAGTAGGTTGTAATGTTGTTTAATAGTTAGTGGGACCAAAATAAAAAGATGAATCATGTTTGTCGTTGTTAAAAGAGCAGATGTCATCCTTAATTAATAGAAATATATATTAAATTATACAATAGTGTGAAAACAAAAAAAGAATGAAGTTGATATTTTGTAATGGAAATACTCTTAATGAATGTTCTTATGATAAGAAATATCCGGCTAAACACATGTGAAAGTCAAGGCAAATACATGTGAAAGTCAAGACTTCAATCCTATCAGCCTAAACAAACAAAAACGACATTAGTTCCACAATCTGACTGTATATTTAGATCGACAAACTTATTCATTAGTCAAACGAGTCAACTTCCATAGAAAAATAGTTAAATAAATAATTTGAAGTTGAGGGAAGTATACTTCAGCTCACTACATTCATGGATTATACAACAATTCTCATATAAAATTGACAAAATTAAGAAATTTATGTCAAACAACGCTACAAATTGGAACAACAAATTGGTCATGTGTTCACTTATGGTGTATACAATAGCACGCTGTCGCTCAATATAACAAGTAACAACGAACTAATAATGAATTGAAGAAAACATTTCATGAAATCGACACGAAACAACAAATTGGAGCTGACAAGATAAATCTCAATTGAATTGTTCAGACTTCCCTTAAGTTGAGTTGAAACTGACAACATAACTTTCATCCAATATTTTTCATGAGATAACAGATCAAGTTCGAAATACAAACAAGTTCAAAACAAACAGGTATCACCGAAATCGTTTTTTTTCATGAGAAAAAATCAACAGCATAGTTACCGAATAAACTATAAAAAAATAAGAATATTAAGATCCAAAAAATATTAAACAGGCTTTACAAGGATTACAGGTTCAGACTACATGGCCAAATAGATCAACTCATGAAAATCGTTATATATATATATATATATATATATATATATCCTGGAGACAGTTTATAAATTTCATAATTGGTCGTGAGCATTTATAATTTTAGATCTAAGATTGAAATAAGAAAATCAGATCATAATCAGATAAACAGCGCGGCCTATAAAATACGAACTTCAAATCTAACAAAGGGAATTTCATGGGACCAGTAGAAGAAATAGATAACGAGAAAACAATAATCCATTAATTCTCAGATGAATGACAATGTTTTCAGCTAATATAAGCTAAAACAAGATAAACATAAACTAAGAAAAACAATTAAAGTACTACAAATTTGTAGGTGACAGAATCGACAACAAACAACAAAAAAGTAGGGATTAATTGTAGCAAGGGAAATAAAACACACACTACTTGGATCTCTGTCTCATCTTTCGGCGCTTCCTCTTCAGCCTCCTCATACGCTTCTTCTTCCACTGCACAAAATAAACCACAGTGTACAAATCAGACTTCAACCCTATCACATAATTAAATAAAAAATGTAATAGTAAAGGAATTGCGAAATTGGTTTGATTCTTACCTTTGCTCTCATGTTGATCAGAAATCGAAACGCTTCCCCTTCTTCGTTTCAGATGTCAAAAGCCGAAGCAGATGACAAAGGCCGCTGAGAAACAAGAATGAAGAGAAAGGAAACTGCAAATAATTATAGCCAAAGTAACCCTAGCGAATAGCATAAGCAACTATTGGGCTTTTTAGCCCATTATTTGGGCTTGTATAAACAGTTATAAAATTAACAAGACCGGCCCATTAGCATAAAGTTTGAAGCACAACAATATTAGGCAAAAAAAATCAAAATTGTGTATTCGACATGAAAACTATTCTTTTTCGTACATAAGTGAGATTAGCATTATATTTTGACCAAAAAATTAATGGCATTGGGTTTAAATATTTTCCACTCATGATCTTCAACATCCATTTCTTTCAACTTGAAACTTCTTTTACCTACGTCTTACACACATATGGTAACTCCTCTTTTAGCAAAAAAAAAACATTTTTGAGTATTTGTCCCTATCAACAAGAGGTAAACTCGATTTTGCTCGGGACTTTTATAAGTTCCTTTAGATGCTTGTACTATTGTTACCACGTCTTCAACATGTGGCCCAATCTCTATGTTGCTATGCAAACTTTCGACACAAGTTGATAAATATCCCAACCATGCATGAATCCAATATAACTGTCATCCAGAATAGTGTTTGTTCATGGGGCATTATATATCTGCATAACATCAGAGGCTACAATATCCGTAAAGAAAGGAACAAATAATATGAGGTTTCTTCCTTGGTTTTTTAGATAAACTAAATGATTTTTTAGGTCTCGTTGGATTATTTCTATCTCTTTTATGTGAATTAATGAAAAGTATACATTGCTTTCAACTTGTAGCCTATACGACACTTATTTATAAAATGCGTGAAAAGTTCAAATCCAATGATACTTCCCCTCATTCCAAATTAAACTATTTTCCAGAATAATTTTCTTAGCACGACAAGATTGATATTTAAATGACTTTAAAATCATTAAAGCAGATGCTCAAAATAACTATTAACTATTCGTCCAAAAATCATTACAACGATAATTCATTAGAGTTAGGTGACACTGACACATTCATATTTTTCAGTCGTACTATATAAAGCAGATGTTCGCTAATACTTTGATGTGTATTTTTATCAAGTAAAAACAAATCACAGTCACTTTCAATTTTGTAACTAATTCCCTATATAACAGTCACTTTGTATGGTTGAACATACAAGACATTTCAGCAACCCCGAAAACCGTATCAGGACACAGTCCAATGAAAACAAAGGTTACAAGGAAATAAAATTAAACCATCACTAATTTATCAAATAATCATAATTATAGGAGCTATCATCAATCCTGCATAACAGAAAAAACTTGCCATATATAATAAGACAATAAAAGTGCTAACTAATTCGTTAATTTGAATCACTTGACTGGAGGTTTTTTTATTCATATGATTCTATCACCTCCATTTCATTATTCACTAAAACTAGTACATACAAAACTTTCAGTTTCTACCTACACGGTATTCACATTGATATGTGGTATTTCATTCAGTCAATTAAAACTAAAACTTATCAATCTATATAAAATTCGATAGAATAGAAGAAAACATTCAATGAAGCGAAAGCAAATTAAATTTCCTCAAAAATCAAAAAATAAAGGATCATTATAATCCCATAAGCTAGCTGGGTACTGGTACCCATCCTCATTTGTAAATGACCACATCGAAGGAGAACCGAGACCAACTGCACCAACAACCCCCAACGACGGATCTGGATCCTGACCCGGAGTTGCATGATCTAAAGTAATCTGGGAAGACAAACTTGAACCCACCAAAGAATTCATTTCCTCAACCACGAAGTTTTGATTCTGCATATGGTTTGACACAGGAATATGTGGAACAAATTGATGATTAAGACTATGATTTTGGTATGAGGTAGAATTGATGGAACCTGCATTACCAAAAAATATACAGTATACCATTTTCAGACTAAGTTGGTAAGAAAATGCATCTAATCCACACAGATAATGTCTCTATACAAAGTGATCAATTATGATAAAAGCTATAATACTGCATAATCTTATCTTGACTCATTAAACATGCAAGGGTGATATGGTGAATACATAACTATTAGCCCACTTCACAAACAATAATAATTTAGATTCTAGATCCGTAAAAAGATGACATGATTTCAA
Organism: Lupinus angustifolius; assembly: GCF_001865875.1. Lineage (NCBI taxonomy): Eukaryota > Viridiplantae > Streptophyta > Magnoliopsida > Fabales > Fabaceae > Lupinus > Lupinus angustifolius. The sequence continues at coordinate 1,502,246 of NC_032019.1, read as the reverse complement.
CTATAGTCACCCTAAAATTGCTATGCAAATATAAAAAATAATTGTGTTTGGCTGAGATCCTATAACTATCTTGTGAGATAATATCCAAAAATTGAACTTAAATTTAGCATTTTTTTCAAATGTGTTGGACGTTCCATTTGCCCTGCGCCACTTTCTCCTTCATATGATTTATATAGCATTTAAATTACTCATCTTATTAGGGTCTTGAGATGGAACCTTGGAAATTATCAAACATCAGATTCGGGGCAGTTATACATTTGAAGCAGCAACAATTATTTCCGTTGCTAGTAATCCGAATAAGAAGTTTCGAATAAAATTAAACAACCTCCAAAATGTAAATATATGTAAAGTTGCAAGCAATAACCCTTACCAGCTACACCCACATCAGATTCGGGGTAGTGATATTTTTGTTGGTGTTGTAATTGTTGCTCTGATTGCTGAGGTTGATGATAGTGATTTTGACGATGTTGCACCACATTATTATCAATAGGGCACAACACCTGTGGCACAATATTATTGTTATTATTACCGCCACCGCAGGGGTGAACCCCAAAAGGCACGAAACCCGATGTAACAGCACCGTTGAACACCATAGGAACGTGAGAAGCCGAAGAGGTGAAACCAAACCCTGAAGGGCGAGGAAGTAAAGGCCTTAGGGTTTGAGTGGAAGAAGAAGAGCCACGAGAAGAGGAAGATTGAGAAGACGTGGAAGAAGGTTGAAGGTTGAGCTGTGCCCTAGAACCATAGAGAACAATGGCGGCACGGTCATAGGCTCTGGCGGCATCTTCGGCGGTGGTGAAGGTGCCAAGCCACTTCCGGGAACGCTTACGTGGCTCACGTATCTCAGCTACCCACTTACCCCAACTTCGTTGCCTCACACCACGGTATCGAAATTTGTTGTTATCAGGGCCACCTTTACCTTTGCATTTTCGGTTAGTGCTAGTATTATTAGCGGTGGTGGTCTTGCTGCTAGAACTGTTACTGTTGGCAGTGTTAGTTGTTTCACAAGGAGTGGTGATAGCAACGGTGGTGGCGGTGGGTTTGGTTTCTTGGGGTGGGTGATGAGGTTCCATTGGTTGGGTTCACAAGATGGAGACTATGCTTGGCTATAGCTGCTACCTCGTTCAGTGTTGATTCCGCATTTGATTAGTCCAAAGAGAGGGCTCTGATCAAAGTGGTTTAAGTGTCATGTTTGTCAATGGTGGAATAGGGCGGTGCTTTAGAAAATATTTCGAATTTTTATTTGTTTAAAATTACAGAAATTAATGGATTGATGTGCATTGAAGAAACAGTGTGCACGTTGGTTTGGGAAATTGAAATCTTTAATTGCCTTTCTTCATTTTTCTTCTTTCTTATCCTTATTGCTTAGTTTTTCTGTCCAGAATAGTGGTGTTTGTTTGGGATAATAAAGTCACGTTTACCATAATGTTAATAAACATTATCGACTGGAAGAAATAATAATGTCTAGTCAATGTTGACAACAATATGTTTTATAAAATATAAAATTATGACATTTTTAATTTTTTTTCACATTTACTTTACATTTTTTATTTATTGCCTTTATGATTAGGAAAAACGATCCCTTGGTAACTATAGTACCACACACTATTATCTTCATTCAAATTTATCGGTTAAGGTTTTACTAGTAATACAATAAAGACCCATAAATTATCCCCAAACATTGCCTCTAATCATAATTCAGTTCAATCAAAATACGACACATTAAAAAAGAAAGAATAAGAAACATATATATTGATTTTTATTACCATGAAAATCTTATTAGAATAAAATAGAGTTTAGAATATGAAAACATGTGATTTTCACTCGTAATAAAACTACCTGAATCTTAAAATTGATATATTTTATATTAATAGACTATATTGAATTATTTTAAGATCAACTTTATATTTTGGAATGCTTAAGCATCTTAAAACAGTGGTTAATAAAACGAATAAAACTAATTACCAATTTCATTGTTTTCTTTAAAACATCTTCAATAGTGTGCTTTAGAGGAGTTAATATAGGGATATATTTTTGTACTGTGCATGCTTATCTCTCCAATAAAAAGTAACGTAAAAAGATAAATCGCAATATTAAGCATGTGATCATAAAACTTAGCCTACAATCTAAAGTCAGAATATTGGTGAAGGATCAAACGTTGATGTGTCATACTGTGCAATCACCTATAAGATTACTATTTTTATATGGCATTTGAGTAGAAGTTTTTCATTTTTCGGGTGTTTTGGCTTGAATACGTCTTCCTTTTCTTTATTCTTCTATCCTGCTAGCTCCATGTGCTCTGTATTTTGTTTTGACTAATTTTTCTTACTCAATTTTTTTTATAATACAAAGAGTATTATTTTATCTTCTTGACAAAGAAGAAATTTATTTTGAAGTTCTTAGTTGTTCTTTTAAACAAATATTGTTTACATAAATTGAGATCTAGTAGAGTTTTATATCACTAATTTATATTATGTATCTCTTTACCGATGCAACTAACAATTCAAATATTTTTATTTGCCGATTTTTGACTCCTCATAAATACATGTAGATAGATAATAAACTATATTTACTAGAAATCTATTTAATAAGTTATTTTTAATGAAAATGTTTCACTTTAAATTAACAATAATGTTAGCAAAATTGATAATATATAAATAAGAATGTCTGTGGTGGAAAGGAAATTATTTGGGGAGTACAGGTAATGTTAGACTTGTTTTAATCATGTCATATCTATATTCTTTTGATTTCCGTGTTAACCTAATTAAAATGAGAAAAATATATATATTAATAGTATATGAGTTTTATAAGTATTAATGCATCATTTGTCGTTCATGTTTTATAATAGTTAACTCTTTAAAAAATAGTACAAATGAATTGTATATGATGTAATGACTATGTATAAATCTTTACATAAATGATACATAGATATTACACTTTTTAAAAATTTAACATTTAATTATGACTTATAAATTTATTAAGAGTATATTGATTATATTCTATTAAATATATTTATCTGCCACAAATAATTAAATTAAATTTTATTCTTTAAATTGCACATATAATAATTTTAATTATATCAAAATCACATAATATAAATAAGTAGATATTTTAGATACCATAAAACATAATGTGTTACTAAGCTTTTTTGTCTGACCATGCTTACTCGAAACGCCTAACTTGTTTGTATTAGTGTTGGAGTGAAAGGAGGCAGTATGGGGATTAGATTTATGTCAACATCAAATGTCGAGATTATAAAACCCAATTAATCCATCACGTCTCTCTCAACACCTCTTAATCTTATCGACTGCCCCATGTTTTAGGAGAAGGAAGCGTAACAAAATAACATTTTGATATTTTTTTGTTTATCATGAAATCATATTTTTATTATTGGAAATATGAGGAAATCATTTACCTCTCCCTCGATTAATAGAGATTTGTTTCATATTTTATTGTTCTCTCCGCGAATAAATAACTTTTAATCCTAATTATTTATATATGATTTATCACTTATATTTATTATTATCAGGATTTTTATATAAAAATTGTTCTAACTTAGCTTACTTAATTCAGTTAATTGCATGAGTTTGACGCTGAATTATAGATAACTCCAAAAACACGTGGTTACCATGTGTATCTAAATCTAAATATCTAATGTAAAAACCACGTGGTTACCATGGTATCTAAATCTAAATATCTCATGTAAACCACGAGTCAGCAGCCCATTAATTTGCTTGGTCATCTAATTTGTAATGGTTTGATTTTTGAGTGGGAATCTGCTGTCATCATTCATTCCATATTGAATCGAAAAATAATATTTAAAAGTTATAAAAATAAAATCTATTATTTTTATATAATTCATTATAATTTTATTGGCCAAGAATAAAAAGACACTATCATTTTGGGACAAATGATATGTATTCTTGACTTTTTATACTTGCTTGTTTCAATTCAATTTATGGTGATATTTCATATAGGAATTCAACCGATCATGAATAATTTGATTTCGTTCAACACATGTTTTTTTATTTATAAAAATCTCGTTCTATTATACTATTTAGAGTTAATTATACTGACACTACCTAAGTTTTAGTGAAATTATATAAATCATTTATTACTTTTTTATGTCTGCACAAATCTCCTCTGGTTTTTATATTCTCATTATACTGATCACTCCTGCATGAGAAATAAGTGTAATTTTTTAAACAAAAAATATGATAAATGCAATTAAATTAAATAAAACATAGTACATTAATACATTGCGAAGAAAAATTCAAATAATATACAAATCAATGTATGTTTATTATTTTTTGTTATATTAAATATATCGGTTTTTAAGTATATTAAAACATCATTTTTAATAATTTTTTGTTGTATGACAAAATAAAAATATATTAAAAGTTATCTTTTTTTTATATTTCTTGAATGCTAGAGGATACATTAAGCACGCGCTTATATAAAACTAAGAAATTCAACATAAAGGTTTCGAGCAATTTTTGTTACCCATAAATGTTGCCATATTTTTTGGCGCACTAGTGGGCTGAGGCCCTAAAATAAATAAAAAAACAAGGCCAGACTATTAAAAAAAAATATGTTTAATTCATTTTTATTGGTGGGAAACAAGGAGAAGGTTGAGCAGGGGTAGGGGTAGTCGTTCAACTAAAATCCAAAATCACACGTCCTTATTTATGTCCATTTTGTATTCTCATTCAATTAGAAAATGTCATTATAAAAAAAAATTTGATATTATTTTATAAAATTGTCATTTCACAATGCACAGAATAATTATTACACAAATGATCCAACCAATCTAATTCACATTATTGACGCTATATTAATGAGAGGTGGAAGCAGGAGCAGATGATGGAGTTGGAGAGAATGGAATTAACTAAGGAGCTTGAATTTCAGCATATGTCTAGTTTTCGTTAGACTTTTTCATCCTTTGTTCTCATGTATGATTAGTCATGCTTTAGAAACTTTACACTAATGGTTTGTCATATTTGGTTCCATGGTGAAAATAACAAAGTGGCATTGCATTTTAAAATCTCAAATATGAGAAAGGTTGACTTGGTTTTACTTTCTATATGAGCTTTAGAAACTGTCATCTACTTAAAGGTTCTTGCATTTTGAAGCTTAGTTCATTTGTGTGCTTCATCACTCCTACGAAAAGAGTTTCATTTTTTATTTGGCAGCAAATAGTAGTAACCTTTCTCTCTTTTACATATCTGTTTCGTGCTCTTGTCTATGGTGAATGTGTGCCACGGAGTTAGTGTTACTTTCATTTATCATATCCATGAATGTTTGGTCACTTGGTGTGATATTTTCATCTCAAATGTGTTTTCAAAGCTAATCCCTGTAAGAAATACAGCTCCAGAACAAGTAGCTTTGGTGGGGGAAGGTGGATTGCTGAACAGCTCCATGAAAACCAAACTTATATTGAACTCTACAAAGATTTTCTTTACGAGAGTCATAAAGTGGTCTCATGGTTAAGATAAAGAGTTTAAAATATTAACTGAAAGAGATTATGAGTTAAAATCTTACTCACAACAAAATACACAACATTTGCCTTTATAAACCAAATGGTCTCCAAAAGTTTTCTTTCAGAAAATTCAAATTGTTTTTTACACTAACATGTCACTGCAAAGCGGAAAATGGACGTATATGGTCTAATTAGTAAGAGTTCAAACATCTTTTGTATGCATCAAATCATGTTAGCTAGTGATATGATTTATAATGTATGATATTAAATTCCATTGGATCTTATCTATCACTCAAATGTTTAAAAGGTAATACTTGTTTGAAGGATAATATACACGAGTTAAATTTTATTTATTTATTTTTTATTCAAAAATAATATGAAATCATGACCGTTGAAAATATTTTTTTGTCATATGTCATCATCATATCCAGCACTAAACTCTCAAGCACTGGAGAGGATCCCTTTCCAATATACACCTTCGTAAATAATTAGATCTTTACTCATCCAAGAAGTCAGAGGGGCAACTGCCCCCTGAATTTTAAAAAAGAAATTAATATTGTTTTTGGTAAATTGTTTTAATATATTTACTTTACATAATTTATTAAAATATTTATTTTACCCTATGAGTGTTTAAATTAAAACTCAATTTATCAATTTGGACTACATGCATGATTCACAAATAATTTAATTATTCTATTTATGTTGTAATATAAAGTCATACAACATTGTAGGCATGTAGTAATAGTAAAAAAATTGTCATTGCACCTTTAAGAGTGTGTTTTTGAATGTGTTTTTATTACCAAATTTTTTGTTAAATGATTTTCCTTTATCACTCATGAATTCATATAGTGATTGTAAGTTATTTTCACAATACTTTCTTGATGTAATATTCTTATTTCTTCAATTGATAATTATTTAATATTGCAGTATCGTTACTCTATATTGGGTACAGTTATAGACATTAATGATATATTCTGAATTTTTATTATACTATATACTGATTCAATCATTAATCAATATGAATTTCTTATTGGTAATGTGGCTATTAATATGGAAAAATGAAATAACTAAAACTTTTACACATGATTCAATAATCGATGAGTTTAAGTCCTTAAAAGTTTAAAAAGTTACATTTTAAATGAATGTATATTTTTCTTTAATATCTTTAGTTGCAAATTAATGTAATTTATAATTAATAGCAAATATTTATTTCAGTTTCTCATATTTTTTGACTTTATTAGTCTGGTTGTTAAAAAATTAGAAACCTAAAATAGTCCCCTAAAATTTCAAATGTAAGTCAAATTAGTCAATTTTATGGTCAAATTAGTTTCTATTTGTTGTAAAACATGCTAAAATGACAAATTTGACATACATTTGAAATTTTTATAACGAATTTGGATTCTTAGTTTTTTGAGGGACTAAGCTGGTATGGTTAAAAAACATTACGTCACTAAAATGAGTATTTACTCTCGAACTAATATGTTCTTTAAAACTTTGAAATAATCATATATATATATATATGTTTATTTTTTATTATTGATCAAATAATTTTAAAAATAAATTATAATTAAATATTATTGTCTCGTCTAAACTTTAGAGTAATATCCACTACGGCAAGTAATTTGTAAAAAAGAGTAAAGGTTCATACAGAGATATCTATTATGCCTCTGAAATTTTAGAATTTTTTAATGAAACACTCGATTGACAAGACAAGTTCCAGTTTAGTTTGTTGTGTGTCTGACACAAGCGGGGATGCAATCATGCAAGAGGTGATTTTCATGTTGCTTGAATGGTAGATGATTATTTTCATTCTCTTATTTGTATTCAATAGCATTGACTCCCAATTATATTTTTTTACATGCCATCAGTATAATTTTTATATATTACTGTATTTAATACCACTTACTTTAAAAGTTGAAGTAGGGGTATCCCTAGCAGTATCAAATATAGTAAAACAAAACAAGAAATATTTATATCTGGGGCGTGGCTTGTCGGGATTGACATGTGCAATACTGCAAAGTGCAAAGAAACTGTTCAAACTAATTGGTCTTGGCACTGGTCTTTGGATTCCCATTACTGGTCATTGGTGGGGTTCATTACTCAGTTAAAACCAAAATGGGTGCTCCATGTTCCAATAAAACAGTACTGTTAGACCCACGGATCAAAGACTATGAAGAACCAACTAGCTATTGTTGCTTTCTTTGTACTCAATGGTGGTGGAGTCAAGGCTAGAAAGTGATCTGAATTCACAATTGAAGACTTTCCTTTTTTTTGCCATGGTCCTCCTATCTTTACTAACTAAACAAAAGTGATCAGAGATCATTTGAATTTAGAGAAAAAAAGACTGATCAGAACATGTATTTAAGAGCAGAATTTCATGGTCACTTTGCCAAAATAGGCAAGCTAGAGAAGCAACCATGGAGATAATACCATTACGATTGCAACTGTGAAACTATATTTACCATATTTTCTCAACAACACCCTAAATCGACCACGTACCAGTCATGGTACTTAATAGTGTAAACAAGTCCTTGGTTATAAGGTTATATATCATGGACAACTTCTGACAAATATAACTATGAGTGAAACAAAAAAAGGCCAAGAATCATCATTTTTCATTAGTACCTAGCTCCTATAATAGTATACGAATTATGAAATGAATAGTTTTCAAACACAGACCAATTCATACATGGAGATGTTATTTATTAGCATATATACAACAAGTCCAAGCTTTTTATCGATCATATTCATAACAATTACAATCAAATGGAGAGAAAAGAGTGGGTGAGGTAGGGATGGGAAAGATCATAACAATGAAATTAAAATATATATGGAATTTGAACGAAATCATCCACTGTTATTTCATGTCGGCTGAATGAAGGGGTTGGAGATGAAGAACTATGGCAAAAGCTGTCATTGAAATCAGTGCAAGTGTAGAATTCAGGAAAGGGTGGCAAACTAACATGGTTATTATAGAAATCAGGTGCAGTTGTAGTAGCTGCAGCAGCATAACGAGCAAGACGATCCTTAGCAATAGCAAGGTCATGTTGAAGCTCCATCATCTTCCTTTGCAATAAAGCTATGGCACCAATGACTCCATAAACAGGGTCCTTAAGCCTTGCTTCTGCTTCATAAGCAAGTGAATTCACAGTATCCTCTCTCTGCTCTTCTGGCACTTCAATAAGGATCTTGCTCACATTGCTGGCTCCAAATACTTTGTGCACCTTTGCGAATTTCTTGCACTCATCAGAGCGAAAGTAAGGTGCAAATATACAAGTTGGTGTGCATCTTCTCTTCAAGAACTTGCAGGCTGCACAAGAAGAGGTTGAACGAGGTTCATATCCCCTCATCATGGTTTTCATTCACATCCACTTTTTTCCTATCTTGCTTTATTATTCTCAATATAGAATAATGTATGGTTATCTCTATAGGTATTTTGGTGTATCGTTATTTAAGGGCAACCACATTTCCTGCCCATTAGCTTTAGGTAAAGGTCCCGGTTAGAATCTTGCATTTGCATGGGCCATTGCTGTCTTTTTACATTCAATCTTAACTATTAATTCCTTAAATCGAAAGGACTAAATGAGTGAAACTTAAAAATCATTTAAGACTTTTTTTCTCTCATCACTTATTTTAGTCACCTTAGATTGAAAAAAATCAATAGTTAAAATTACAAATGTAACTTAATTTAATTGTAAACAAATTCCTTCTATATATATTTAGGTACGTATTATCTACAAAATTTAGATAGTCTCCAAAAACATACACCTGCATTTATTACATCTTAAGAGGGGAAGGTCACTCTTAAGATTTACTTGGGTTATTTATGTGTAAGGAGGCATTTTATCCCAAACCATTTTTATAAATAAAAAATTATAGATCAAGAGCACAAAGTCATCCATATATAAGATTGGACATATCCAAGAATTAGGCATAGCAAATTATGGCAAATTTAATACACTATTGATTATCTCTGACAAACCATTTTAGAAACATCCTACAATCTATTCATACAAATCCTCATAATACTAAGTATGTTTAGTGTAATTGAAAAGGTGGATACAACCACGTGTTAAGAATATGATAAAACAATTCAACATTGTTATTCACTAATATTAGGATGATTTATAAAAGTAAATTATAGGTATTTTAAACTAGTTCTAAGACAAAAGATTATATTCATCTCATTTAAATTGGTCGAGCTATCCTTAATAGTCCAATGTCGAACAAGAAATCACATGAACTTTGTAGTCATCCTCACAACATGTGCCTCTTATGACTTTTAATTACACTCCATCACCATTATCACTCATGATGACTACTAACTAAGTCATAATGGTCAACTATGCTCATACCTTATATATTGAGCAAGGCCTAAGGTATGAAATCTCCTAATTATTTTTGCATGTGTCTTGAGAGAATGAATTATTGTATGGTTGATCGATATATCCAAACTACCAATATAAAAAAAGCATATAATTTTGACTATAAGTTTAATATTAATGGTATGTACCCCAGGTCATCTTGGACCAGTAAACCATTTCTCCCTTCCTAGACTCTAATGGCATATGTCTAACAAAATCTTATGATTTTAACTAAAGCTATATTATTGATGGTATTTGTCCGAGATTATCTTGGACCACTAAATCATTTTTCTCTTCCGAAAACTCAAACTTAAACTGAAACATGAGTCTAACATTTTTAAGAATATCAACTTTAAGATTAAAGATAGGAAAGTTATTAATGTATTAAAATATTGGGAGTTTAAAAACATCACTTTTGGATGAAAAAGCAGTTCATTTAAATACCAGTGCGAAAGTAGGTCCAAATAATTGATTATTGTTGACAATAGGTCGAGTCAGACATGATAGTTCATAAATAAAGATGGGATATTTTGATTGATTTGTGAAAGAATTTTTCTTAGTAAAAGAAAAATTATCCCTTCGCATAGAAACTAGAGAGGTATGGTCACACGAGCCAATTGTATGAAATTGAGTATTCCAAGTGAAGTACGGAATCTTCAGTAAAACATAGTGGAGCCAGAAATAAAGCTATCGGGTGTTGCTCTGTGTTTTCTATTATTAGATATTTTGTTTTCTCGTGGCTGTTACTTTTGAAATTAAGGTGAATGTAATGGAAACAAAATGAGTATCCCAAGTTTAACCTCGTTTAATTAATGGAGACATGTAATCTTTATCTACCCTAGATATGTATAAAACATAATAACCTAAAATGAGATAAAAGTTAGATTGTAGGTTGAAAAAGTTATTCTTTTTTACTATCCTGTTCTCAACACTATTTAATACTTTGTAGTTTCTAATTTATATTCTAGTTAAAAGCTTATAAATACTAGCGTGTTGACATGCACTGTCGTGTCTGTCAACCTGTTTTTCTATCGTTTGTAACGTATAGTTTGTATTTTATAAATTCAAATATAATTTTTTGCGCTAAATTTACGGTTGAATTTATTCAATTGGTTTAATATTCAATTTTTTAAATACACTTTTAAAATAATAAGATAATAATGATAAAATAAGAAAATAATATTATATGGTTTTTTGGTAGAAATAAAAAGATATTGAAGGCAAAATAGGAAAACGCAAATTACACCATGATGAGGTGGTTATTTTGCGTTTTCCCTTTATTAATAGTATAGATATAAAAAATCATTTATCTAATGTTATTAGGTAAAAACTACATTGGAAATTAGTTAAGTGACTGAGAAAATCATTTCATATTATATTTATTAGTTTTTAGTTTAAATATTTATTGATTAATTAGTTAACCGATTCATTATTTAATAAATAGTATTTTAATTATTTAATACTTACTATTGTCATCTTTTATGTTAGCCGGGAATATACATATGTATAGTAAATATATTTTAAATGGGTTGTGTAATAATTTAATACAAGAGTAAAAGACCATGAATTGTGAGGTCGAAAGGGATTGGTATTTTGTTATCAAGGTGCATATAAAAGAACAATCTAAAACTATTTAGTTATTTATAGCTTCATCTTTGACATCTATTATTTTTTTGCACAATCTTATTAACCAGCTATTATACATATTAGAGAAAACCAACGAGAAACTTGATTTGGTGTGGAAATTGGGGTTGGGCAAAATAGAGAGTGGAAAGCGATGGAAGATGATAATGCCAATGTTACCCAACTTCAATGATCTTAGAGGAATTGAGATCTTAGAACCACTTATTTTAATGTGCGTCGTTTTCCCATAATACAAATAACTTACATGAATCTGGTGTGGCCCTTTCAATCTTAATCCAACGGTGGGCGAAAGACACACGCACGAGTAGATCACGGAGGTGCAGATATTAGGTTCCGCAAAATGGGCCGGCCCATTGATGATTGGTGATCAGAAAGAGTCCCACTTTCATATTATATATTTATTATTTTTCTTTCTTTTGGAGGGGGAATGGATTAAATCTTTGAAATTTGGATGTGGATACCTAACAAATACATGAATATAATGGTTGTTCTTATGCTTGTTTTTAATGGAAAAAGAACATTCTTATTCTGTTCTTCACTGTGTCGTTCTTATTTCTTTATATTTGTTCTTAAATAAGAACAATTTTTAGTTGTTCTTAGCCAATGAAATTGAGGAGAGTGGTAGATGTTGTGTGAAAAATGTAGATGTTGTGAGACTCTAATAAGAAAAGAATGATGTTTGTCACTGTGTGAAAAAAGTAGATGTTGTTCTTATTGTATGAGAAGTTGTAATAAATTATAAAATAATGTGTGAGACCCAAATAAGAATGAAAATTTTGTTTGTGGCTGTGGATGCTCTAAGAGCAATATTGTTCTTAAGGTTTCTTAACGGAATAAGAACATTCTTACTTTGTTGTTTACTGTGTCACTCTTATTTCCTGAATTTCCTGACTTTTGTTCTTAAATAAGAACAATTCTTGGTTGTTCTTAACCATAAGAAAGTGAGGAGAGAGATAAATATTGTGGGAAAATGTAATGTTGTGGGACCAAAACAAGAATAAGAATGAAGTTTACCATTGTGAGGAGGAAAAAAAAAATAGATGTTATTCTTATTTCATGAGAAATTGTAATAAAATTATAAAATAACATGTGAGACACAAATAAGAATGAAAATGTTGTTCTTCATTAAAATGCTCTAGGTTAGTAATGGAGCTTGACTTGGTCAAAGACAAGTTAGTGGTTATGCACACAGTACCTTCCTCTCTCTTACTATATCCATCCAATTCCTTTTATAGTACCATTAATTTCAAGATAAGCTGGTTAATTCTTACATTTATTTCTTAATAGTTATATGTATTTTAAGATAATCATTATTATTATGGATTCATTTTAATTCTCTTTCCACTAATTCTCATTTTACTCAAAATTTTAAAAAGAATAAAAAACCATAACAAAAAATTTAAAAGTATCTGATAAAAATGATTGGGTGAAGAATTATTTTGAGCTTTTGGAATCATACTACCTTTTCTTTAAAGAGCAAAGAAGTTGGTAGGAGAAGGAGTATAGACATCTTTATGTTCAATCAGTCAGGGGGAAACTTAGAAGCTAGATCTGAGTCTAATTACTGTTTAGTGATGGAAACTTGATAAAGCATGAATTGTCCTCTTTCATATCTCAATCTCTCTCTCTCATAACTTATATAACGTTGCTTGTTATTTAAGTAAAGAAAATATTTGCTTTTTCATATCCCATTTCATTCAGGAAGTATTTGGACTGTAATAATTTGGTTACCCATTTTGATAAGTCTATAACATTCTAATAGATTGCACTATTGCTGCAATAATTTGCAACTAAAATGTGTCTTTACCTTTATTTTTTGTTCCATTTTTTCATGTACCTTTTTTAAGAGTCTTTAAAATATAAGGGTGAAAAATGGGGAATTCATTTATAACATTGAAATTCTCAAAAATTAAATATTTTGGGTGAATTAAATCTTCAATTATTTATATCATAAGTTATGATAAATCATGTAGTTCACTAGTATTTATTAATATAGTAATCCACTAATTCATAATTTAAATACCTTATATTTATGTAAGAATTTGTCTTCAGAACATCATTGCCTCTTACTCTCATCATCCTCATCACCTAAACAAATTTCTTAATAAAGAATGGCGTGTCATTAGTTGACTAATGAAGTCAATGAGAATATATACAAACGGGCAACGAAGTAAGGTGAAGAGTAATGTTCACAATATAGTATTCAACATACCTTCAGTTACACTCTTCATTACTTGAACCAAGCACATGTTTGAGACAACTAATACTACAAGAATTGTATGCAAATCAGTCACAAATTTTTATAGAAAGTTAAGGAATTCTTTTAATGTTTAAAATTCAAGAATTCATTATAATGCTTAGTAGAGCCACTTTAATATATATATATATATATATATATACCCCCACACACACATTATAGAGCCACTCTATGTTACTCTCACTGTTCATTTACCCTATGAACCTTCTTCTATGGTTGTTACTAGCCTAAGAAAGAAATTTACAGCCAATAGTATTAGCTGATTTAGCTCCGAAAGTTAATGAAGTGATTATGGGAAAAAGACAACTAATCTGTTGTGGCTTTTGGCATCTTTGTATGGTGCATATATGAGGAAAATTCGGTGATGAAGAAGAGCATGAAAGATGAAACATATTCTATAAGCTGCAATGGTAGAAGGGCAAGGTGATTTAGAATAATAGAATGACTTATTCAGCCGCTAAGGATTCCAGGAGTCATAATCTATAACCAAGTAATGCTCAATTTTCCTCAAAAGACAACTTAGAAAATGGAATGGCAACATGGTATGCTTCTAGTTGAAGGTTTTGTGGGACTATACAGTTATACATATATAAAATATCAACTTGCACTGAAAAAATATTCATTTTTATATTCATTTGTAAGCTAGGAAAATCCTCCATATGGCAGCATTACAGAAATCCTAGCTTCTCCTCAATTCTTTTCTTGTCTTTAGCACCAACTGCACATATAGAAAGAGTGAAGATCCATGCATTTAAAAAACTTAAAGACAAAGTCTCTTTGATGATTAATTTATGTTATTTTAATGAATAAAAAAAGGGTCATATAGATGCTCCCAGTCTCAGGGTAATCCAATTCTTGCAAAAAGCTAATTTTGTCAACAATAAGAATGAACAAAAATATTATCATAAGGTAAGAACCACAATGGACAATGTTCTTCTATCTGCAATGATGATCTCACCAGATTTGTTACCAACTGGTTCTTTGTTAGATTCTTTGATTCACATATCCAATGAAGTTGGATCAATGGATAAGTTTCCTTTTGTACACAGAAGGAATGTTTCATCCATGATAAGGAGGATCAAGCTTCTTTCTTCTTTGTTTGAAGAGATTCAAGAAACAGGTACTTCACTTCCTCCTTCTTCAATTCTGTGTTTCACTGAGCTCTTCTCTGTGATTAGAAGAGTGAAGGTTTTGATCCAAGAGTGCAAAGATGGAAGCTCTCTTTGGGGTCTAATACAGTTAGAATTCATTTCCAACAAATTTAATGTGCTTGTGAAGGAGATGGGAAGAGCCCTTGATATTCTACCACTCAAGTTTCTTAATATAACAGCAGATATAAGGGAACAAGTGGAGCTTTTTCAAAAACAGACAAACAGAGCTGAGTTACTCATTGATCCAAGAGAGCTTCAAAGAAGAGAACAGCTTGTGCAAGTAATGTCCAACAACACTTTAGAAACCAAGAAGAACAAGGGCTTTTTCGACTTCGGGAAAGTGGAAGAGATATTAAGCAGCATTGGTTTCAGGATTCGATCAGATTATGATAGAGAAATATCCAAGTTAGAGGTTGAAGCTCAGAATCAAGCTGGCACAGGAGGAGTAACAGTTGTCTCCAATATATACAATCTCATAGCATTGGTTTCTTATTGCAAATCCATGATATTCAGAGATGGAGAAATTGAAAGAGATGAAGAAGTGAATAAGCCATCGCTGTCTGCATTTTTATATAACAATAGAATGTTACATGATAGTTCATCTTCTCATTCTATGTCTATTGTGCCTAATATTCCCGATGAATTTCGTTGCCCGATTTCACTTGATTTAATGAGGGCTCCGGTGATTGTATCGTCAGGTCACACTTATGATAGAATTTCAATTGCACAATGGATAAACTCAGGACACAACACTTGCCCAAAAAGTGGTCAAAGGCTAATTCACACTGCTTTAATACCAAACTACGCATTGAAGAGTCTTGTTCAGCAGTGGTGCTATGAGAACAATGTCCCAGTGAATGAGCCAGCAACTTCACTTTCTGCGGGAAACAAAAGCAGCAAGAAGAACTCAAAAGAGGTCGCTGTTGATCATGTTTCTGCAAACAAAGCAGCATCAGGTGCTGTCAAAATGACAGCAGAGTTTCTAGTTGGAAAATTGGCAACTGGTTCAGCTGATATACAAAGGCAAGCAGCATATGAACTTCGGTTGCTTGCCAAAACCGGCATGGATAACCGAAGAATCATAGCTGAGGTAGGGGCTATTCCATTTCTGGTAACACTATTAGGATCTCAGGATCCAAGAACCCAGGAATATGCAATCACAGCCTTGTTCAACCTCTCAATCTTTGACAACAACAAGGTTTTGATCATGGCAGCTGGAGCGGTTGATAAAATAGTACAAGTGCTAGAATCAGGGAAGACCATGGAGGCAAGAGAAAATGCGGCAGCAACAATATTTAGTTTGTCTATGGTAGATGATTTCAAATTACAAATTGGAGCGCGTCCGAGGGCAATACCTGCCTTAGTAGGACTACTTAGAGAAGGTACTACTATAGGGAAAAGAGATGCTGCTACTGCATTATTCAACCTTGCAATTTATAATCCTAACAAAGTAAGCATTGTTAATTCTGGTGCAATAACTATACTTGTAGAGTTGCTGATGGATGATAAGGCTGGAATAACAGATGATTCTTTAGCGGTGCTTTCTTTACTCTTAAGTTACTCTCGGGGACTTGATGAGATAAAGAATAGTAAATCATTGGTGCCACTTCTTATTGATCTTTTGAGATTTGGATCAGTTAAAGGGAAGGAAAATTCAATAACTCTTTTATTAGGATTGTGCAAAGAAGAAGGGGAACTAGTGGCGAGGCATCTCTTGGCGAATCCAAGGAGTATTCCTTCTCTTCAAAGCTTGGCTGCAGATGGTTCTTTGAGAGCTAGGAGAAAAGCTGATGCACTGCTTCGGTTACTCAATAGATGCTGCTCTCAACTTCATTCTGTTTGAGCAAGGTTGTGTAATGTGACATGACATTAAAAATATGTGTAGAGCTGTATATTTTGTGAATCTTACAATTAAAAAATGATGTTAAGTTGTTGTTGCAGAGGGGGAAGTGGATTCATTAATTGAAAGGGGCAAAAAGCTCAAAAGTTGAACATTCACTACCAAATGTTTGTTAATTAGTTATGAAAATAATTATTCATTAGTTCCTCGTTTTAATTCTTTGCTAACAAGATTTAGCAAGAGATTAATAGGGAATTCTTTAACGATCTATTCCAGTCACTCATTAGTCATATAAAAATGTAACAAGAAAAAAAATCACCATTGATTCTGATCACTAATCCATCAAATTCTTGTAGTAAACGAGAAAATATTTCTAGGAGAACAAAACTCCCATACAATGAACTTATATACTGCAAATTTAAGCATATAGAAATTTGGAAAATTGTAAGGTGAGGGTTCAGAACTTAATCACCATTACATATAACAATACTCTAAATTTAAAAACAACCTCTATAAGATTTTTAAACCTAGCAAACACTATTTGACTATTTGTCTAATCCATATACAGAAGAAGTTGTGAATAAGTTGAAGGAGTAGGTGCTATGGTTTCCTAAGTTAAACATCAATGCCCCTGCTGTTCAACAAAACAAACGTAAATGCAATTCTCTTTATGTTTTAAGATTTAAAAGGAGAAAACAAAAATAGAAGAATCATAACCTAGGAGCAACCAAACCTTGATCACATTTTAGATCCTCTAGAGATGAGAATCTCTCCATATGGCTCCTTTTGCTCAACTTTCAGGGCATCACGGGAAGCAAGAACTATGCACACCAGTTACAATTACAACAACATATATATATATATACATTGGAATTTGGGATGCTATGATTTTCTTATTAATCAATAAAATAGATTACATATACAAAAAAGCAATGTGATGGAGCATGCATAAATACCACAAGTTTGATAGAAAAGTGCTGCTGCTGATTTCCTGGTCATTCCAGCAGCTAGGATGTCCAGTGATTCAACTGGAGGAACTCCAGGTGTCTCAAAATGTGCTTTCATCTGCCTGTTTAGATTCACATACAAGAAATATGTATTGTTATGTACTAAAATTGGTTTTCTAATGAAGGCTAATAAATTACTCAAATAGATTCATACGCTTGGATAGTATCAGCAATCACGTCTCTAGGCTGATTGATGATTGGTTGTATTTGTGTGGGTCCTGTTTCCACAATCAGTTCTGGAAACAAACTTATTAGTCTAAAAAATGTGCAAAGTGGATTAACATTATAGCACTATAACGAGGGTTTTTGAAATATTAGAGAAGTATTAATAATAAGTAATAGACCTTGATCAGGTGTTGGATCCATTTCAGACACCCTGGGTAACTTGACATGTGCATTCTCAGCTACAGGCTCAAGGCCTCCACTGATATTTCCAGATAATGAATGCCTTTTCTTTGTGAATCTGTAAGTTTTTGTAAAGCATCAATCAACCAAAAATATGCATCTTCTCATAAGGGACCAAAATTATCTTCTCTATTTTCCCATCAGATATCAAGATAAAATAGTTATTCCTTGAAAGTTGAAAGCATGATGAGCAGTTCACATAGTTTATGTTTGTCATGTAACTGGATTTAATAAGTGATAAATTGTAATACCTTCCTTTACCAATGTCAGAATGTGAGGCAGAGCCATGTTCAGATCCTGAGCCAAAGGAATGTATACTGTCTCCTGGAAGTACGTATGAAAGAACAATTGTCTTGTTACTTGTCTTTAGAAACATAGGCACCTAGTTAAGAATTAATTTAGACAAATGGAAGGCCCAATAAACAAAATAAGATGAACTGTACCAGATTTCCATGAGGATATCAGAGGAGCTCTCAAACCAAAGTCAAGGTTAGCCCTCAGTTCATCCATGAAGATTTCAGCATGTTCAACCTTGTCCCGAGGCTTCTCTGTTGGAGGTGCCAAGAACTGATTGTCTAGCCCACCGTCAAAATCTTGAGAAGGCTTCACATTTAAAATTTCAAATGAAACAAGTTACACCGTCCTTTAAGATGGTAAAGCAAACTAAAAGAATGATGCATGAGACTCACAAATCTCATGAAACCTTCACTATGTACCACTGGAGGTGATGAAAATGATGGCTCTGGAGGATGGTGTCCTGAAGCCCTTGCTGCATAGGATTGTGATTTTTGTTACTTCTGTTTAACCTTTTCCATATAAAGGCTGAGTGGTTTCTCAATATTAACTAACACCAATTTAATCCCCCTCACCACAACCATAAAAACGTTAGAAGTCTACGCCGACCTGAAGGTGAATCATGAGGTGGTTGAGTACTCTTATTCCATAAGTCAAGAAGGGGTGCTGGATAATATATATCTCCAGTTTCATTATTGTATAAATCACTAATTAGAGCAACAGGTGGGATCTTCATGAGCTTAGCTATCTTTGTTGAAGACATGATATTAGTAGGCTGCAACAGAAGAAGTATTGATCGAGTAAGTATATAATTAAATAATAATATTATTCCACTCCCCCTTTCCTTTCTAATATTAAACTCTCCACTAAATTTTGTTAAAACAACTTAGTTTGCAAAATATCAATTAGATGCTTTAACCGGAAAACTACTTAAGATGTGAATATTCATCTAATTCAAAAATGTATGGGTTGCTAGAGGCATAATGGATATCAATTGAAAACCTCCTTCTTTCTTCCTCTTCTTGAGACAATATCAGAAGTATTTTGAAGCCAGTGTTGGTATATATGAACAGGAATTATGGTTTGTTCATAATCCATTACAGTCGCCACTGGTTGTCTTCTTTTCCTTTTAGTTGGGCCTCGTCTTCTATGTTCCTGTTGAATTGCACTTCTAAGGTTGGTCATTTTTTCCTCTACATCAAGACATAACTGTAGCACTAAACAACTACTTTACCTGTCCTTCTTTCACGCCTTCATCAGAATGCTGGATGACCGGGTGTTCTGGATGATGGTCTTGACTTATATCAGCTGCAGAATAGTTATATGTCAGAAACTGGTTTTCTTCCTACAATTTGCCCTCATGTTGAAAATGTTTAATCATTAGAAGCAACAGACTATTGGAATTTAATGATTAACAATGTGAGTAATGACAGAATGTAACAGACAGAACAGGAATGTATGCATGGCTAGTAACCAAAGAGCACTGTGGTCCATGGCCAATCACTGTATAAATTATGGGTGCCTTAATTCATCAAGAAAGGACATGCTCTGATAAGAAGAACAATCAAAGAAACTTGTATTCCCTGTTGGGCTGAGGAACAGAACCAGTTCATTTGGTAAAAATATTAATCACCTTAGATTTTAATTTTAATATGTTTTGAAATATTGATTTAGACAATGCTTCTATAATTGATACTTTCTCTATCTAGGGATGATTGTATATCTCAATTATTTTCTCAGCAAAAGATAATACAGCTAATGCAGCCTGATAGACACTGACTTCAAATAGTAATGTTACTGTTCTTAAGCAAAGATTTTATTTTTTAAGCAAGAGCTTAAGGTATAAAATATATTTTTTACTATCATGCCACAGGCTGGAACAAAATAGAACAGTTAACCTTCCACTGTCATTTGCCAATAGTCGTCCCTCCTATTACAATCATTGTGTATTATATAAAACACTAATGGTTCAGTAGATTTGTTTTGATATGCCAAACATATTACTTAACATTTTCATAGTGTCAGATAGAACAAATGAAAGGAGAGACAGCATTATATGGAAAATCACCAACATGGTTAGAATTTCTTGATGATGAACAACAAATAAATGCACATTTAGCGATACTAAATGGAAGTTCTTGTAAACTGTTTGACCAAAATCCCAACATTAGCATAAGCTCAACTGACATGGGTAGAGGAATGGGAGATAAGGGGGAAAGAAAGAAATGAAATTAATGCAAAAGCAGACATGCTTTCCATGTTTTCTTAGTCTACCATTAACTCAATCGGAAAATGGTAAAAGAAGTGCACTAATTCTACGGCAAAATGGTAACATAAGTTATTGTCAGCCTACTCACCTCTACTTGGCTCATCTTGACGAGGTGGGGAGGGTACAAGTGTAGTTGGAATTTGAGTGAAAGTTGTTGAAGTTACATTTAGGAATGTCTCATCATCTCCTTCAATATCAAACCTTCCCCAACATTCACAAAGAGAAAGGTATACATGAAGATAATAATATATGATATCCTCTCAGATTCAAGAATAAGCTATCAGAATCGAGGTACATTTTTCTGACAAAAAAATACATATAACAGCATAGCAATTCTGACATACATAGTACAAACTTAATAACTAAATTTTAAACAAGGTGGTCAAAATAAGGATGATTGAAGCAAAAACCTCTCAAAGCGATTGTACAGATTCTCATTAGCTTGGAATGATTCAAAACGCTCGAATAAGGTGATATTCTCTACATCAACTGAGAATGATAACTGGTAAGAGTCAGCATAGGGACTCATGCACATTTGTATATCAATAGAAAATTCAAGGAGGAAATTAGGCAAACCTTGATGGAGACGTTTAGATGGATCTTCCTCCTCTCTTGCTCCGTTGTTAAAGTCGAGGTCCTCATTCACATTATCGAGTCGCTGCATCAAACAGAAAATATATGCAAAGATAAGCTCAACCATGTATTCATGGTCCTAGGACAACAAAAGTCACAACTAGATCAATTTATTATTTTTATTTCTGTTTCTATATATAACTACCTTCCATAAATATATATCACATAATTTGCGTGATAGCACATGTTGACATGATTTATATCCATTTTTGTGTACATTACACGGAGATCTGTTACTCACCATAGTAAAATAGGCATCATGTTGAAACCCCATTGTTGGTGCTGTGTTTGAAAACTGAAGGGACTCTTCAATGTCTCCCATATTTATCTCTTGGTTCTCAGGCAGAGTAATAGCCTCTTTCCTGTCAAAATAAAATACAGAGAGAAAGGGGAAAATATTTTGAGCCATGTAGTTATCTCAAAAGCAACTTATGTAACAAATAACCAGTGACAAATTAAAATGGAAAATAGTAACAATTTAGAGCAAGTGTGACTAACTTGGCTTTAGATTTTCCTTTTGAGAGCACATTAGGATCTGGGACATTCTTTACCTTCCAGGCCTCATTTATCTCAACCTAACACAGTGGGTTTCAGAAGCAACATAATAAAAAAGGAATGGAATGTTGAATATAATAAGAGACGAAATTATGGAAATTGAACTTTATACCATCAATCGGGTAACATCATCTGCCAACAAAATAAGAAAGAAGGTAAAAATATAATTGAGAAAGGCTCTTCCAAATTGTTGTGCAATAAAAGTGAACTCTATAGTTTTAATATTAAAAATTAAAACAAGTATTAAAAGTTCACCATAAAGGAGCTTCACTTTTCTCTCATAGACAATAGCTACGCCTCCTAATAAATACGCGACAAAAATCCATTAAACAGAGTCACAGAAATATCATAGCCACTGAATAAATAAAATGGAAAATGAGCATTCAAAAATATATTAATATGGAAATAGAAATTAAAATAACGGAGTGAGTACCCATGAGAATTCCAGAAAGTCTAAGAGCCATAGGCACCTTGGGGTTCAAAATCTCTTCGCTATAACCAAACAAAAGAAACAATGTCACTAAGTAAAAACTCGACACGAGGAGAATAATATACACATAATGCAACTAAGTAAAAAATCGTTACCAGATTTTGATGATATTGAGTTTGTTTAGCTTTTTTCGGTCGATTTTGGCGTGCATAGTAGCCGCCATCCTACATCAAAATTAAAACGAAGAGAAAACGCTATTATCATTCTTATTTCTCATTTTAGAAAGAGAAAAAACGTGGAAGTTGAAATGCAAAATCACCGATAACATTACATTGAGGAAGAAAAATGAAGTCTCAAAACCACTCTCGTAATTTATACAACTATGAACATTATCCTTACGTAATAAGTTTTTTGTCATTTTTTTATATCAACTTTGCCCTTCACTATATCCATTTTTTTTTGCGTAGAATGCCTTTGTCATGTTTCAATGTTCTTATGTCTAAACATAGAATTCATAGTAGTATAATTCTGTTGGTGATAATTAGAATTCAGTACGTAATATGTTGTAAACTACGGGAAGATGAAACGCGTAAAAGGGATAGTAAGATATTAAGAATAGAGTACCAAATTTGACCGAGTGAAGCCTTTCGAGCAAGAAGCTGGTGAGAGTAAAACATTTTCTCGTCCCAGAGAAATAGATAGAAGGACTAAAAATTCATAAACACAAAAGAAAATGAAGAAGAAAGCTAGCTTGCATTATTCACAGCTCTATTGTGTCATCCTTTTATTGACTTGCCAAATGCAAGAAGAGTAGCACATGCACACTCCTTTGGTGCACACTCCCCAGGTTGTTATAGACGGGCCCACACAATCATTACACAACGACGTTCTCTCACACACACAAAAACTGTATCCGTTAATCAAACCGTAATGATTTTAATTTTTTCACAACTTCATATGCGACAGCTATGGTAAAATGGTAATTGGCAATATTCCTCTCATTATTACAGTGTCACGCACTCACTAGTCCTGTTGCATGACCACTTTATTTCTTTCTGAAATAAGAATCGGACTCTTGTGTCCCAAAATTTTCCCATCCCCATGTCCCAAGCCAACCAGCGTTGCATGTGGTGCCCATTTGACTTCTTTCTGAAATATATTTATTTTTGGCTACTTGCCTTCTTAATAGTACCATTACCATCCTTCTTCCCTCCCTCAATCAAGCAACACTTATAGAACATGAAAATGGACACAATGTTGTATTTCTTTTTCCTTGTCCCCTTGTTGACACACCAAACCTCATCAACACCCTTCTCCCACCTAGACCACTTCACCCTCTCCCCCTCACTTCGCAATCCTGATCCCCAACAATACTTGGAAATCACATACTCTCCTCCATTCACTCCTTCATGTTCCCACCAAATCCTAAACCACTCTTTCGCCAACACCATCAATTCTCCTCCTCACTCTACCCCTTACTCCCCTCCCTCCCACTGTTTTTCTTCCCCCAACTCTCGCATCCTCCTACACTTCCACGCCACTTGCAAAGGTGAACAATATGACCGCATCGCCGCCATATGGCTCGGCGGCGTTGAGCTCCTCCGTACCAGTACCGCTGAGCCCACAAACGCTGGGATCTTCTGGAATGTTCGCAAGGATGTTACTAAATACTATTCTCTCATTTTAAGATCGGATCTAAACCTCACGATGATGCTTGAAAACATTGTTGACAACGAATACACCGGGGTTTACTACGTTGCAGTTACTCTCTTGTTCTATTATGATGACGCCGTTAGAGTTCCGTTTGGAAGGTCATTTTCAAGGTCTCTTATGGAGGAATCGGAACCAGAATCAGGTTTTAATGAATCACCACCACCAGCTGATTTGATTGTTCCGATTTCAAGTGACGGAAAACGAGGGTTTTGGTTCATGGTGGAAACCGAAAACGATTTGCATTCTAGAAGCATTCAAATTCCTCAAAATACTCACCGTGCGGTTCTTGAATTGTGTGTGTCCTTCCATGGAAATGATGAGTTTTGGTACTCCAATCCTCCCAATTCGTACATTACAGCTAATGGTTTAGCCACAGGTCGCGGAAATGGAGCTTACAGAGAAGTGTATGTTACAATTGACGGCGAGGTTGTAGGGTCAGAGATTCCGTTTCCGGTGATATTCACCGGCGGAATCAATCCCTTGTTCTGGGAACCTGTGGTGGCAATTGGAGCATTCAACCTTCCTTCTTACGACATGGATTTGACGCCGTTTTTGGGTAAGATACTTGATGGGAAAGAGCATAGCTTTGGAATTGGAGTAGTTAATGGAATTTCATATTGGCTTGTGAATGCAAATTTGCACCTATGGTTGGATCATGAGTGCTCGGTTGTTTATGCCAACCGTGTCATTTACAATAGTCCAGAAACTTCCATAGAGCGAATAGAAGAGTTTTCAGGACTTGATGGTGAGTTTGAGGTGGAAGCTAATAAGGAAACACAAATAGCAGGGTGGGTTGCTTCAAGTGCAGGCAACATAACCACCACTATTTCACAAGGTTTCACTTTCAAGAACTTGATAAAGTTTCAGAATAATGGGACTTACAAGATGGTTAAGCAGAGGTTCAGGGCGAAAAAGAAGGTGAAGGTGATCAATGAAAGAGGTGAGTTGGTTGCGAGATTGAAGGTTAAGAGGAGGTATCCTCTGAGAGTTATCACTTTGACTCAGCAACCATGTTGTAATAAGACGGATAGTGATAGATACATTCTTGTTACCAATGTTACTCATGCTTTTAAGGAGAAGCATGTAGGAGGGTGGTTTTCCCACTTGGTTAGTAATGTTCAAGATTCCAATGGATGGATGGAGGTTGAAGATCACAATGTTCTATCAGGTGAAACAACTACTAAACAAAATTATAGTTACATTGATGGGTTTGATTGTTACAACCGGAATGTTGCAGCAGCTGATGGCAGAATTATTGATGATGATTCAAGTTTTCAATGTGAAAATTCTTTGTAGTTCAACTACTTTTGCTGCAACCTGTTTCTTTGTAATTTAACTTTGTTTTGGACAATGTGTAGTACCTTCTGAATTTGCATGTGTATATTATATCTTAATCCGTCAGAAGAAGAAGAAACAGGCTGCCTCTATGAACTTAAGTTAGTTAACCTAAAAATCCTGAAATTGTCTAACAGAACTAATATGGATTTCCTTCTAGGAATCACTGATCCTCTATTTCTGAGAAGGATGATAATTTTGTCTACAAATGGAGGAGAGCTTTTGCAAGTGAGAGGTGTAGGGTATGAGTAAATTGTTAGTCACTCTCCCTGTGCAGAAAAGGAACTAGTTCAAAATATGCAATTTCAGCTTAAAGAATTAGGCAGTAAATGCAAATATGCAACATAAAGCATAATATGTTCATTTTTTGGCTTGCAGCACCATTTATCTGCGTAAAAATTACACACAGAAGACACAACAATGGCGCAAGTAAGTCAATTTTGGAGTATGACATGCCTAAACATAATTGTGCAAAGATATCAGCAAACACAGAAACTGAACAAACGGTAATATGCTTAGCATTGCTTGCAATGGTCTATTAAAGTTTCCCCAGCCTTCTCTTTTGGGACAATATTTCACACTTGCCTACTTTTCATATTGCCATTACAGAGAAAATAAAAATATATGGAAATATAGGAAAACGTGACAAAATAAAATACCATGAACTATTTTTTCCATCCTTGTTTTCACAATGTAGCAGGAAGAGGAGGTAGGCTTCAGGTATGTAACAAGCCCATGTCTATATGGATCACACGCCTTAGTAACAACTGTCCAGCACATAGCTTTTGTTATGGTTGTGGTTGCTGCAGAAAACAAGGCAATAACATCCATCAGGAATCACAAAAACCACAAACAAGGGGAAAAAGCTTATGTTTGCCTATTTGGGGACCATTGATTGGGGCACATAGAAATTGAGTGAAGAAGATATTTACTCATTACACGAAAAAAACCCTTTAACTACAGAGAAAAGAGATATAATGATTAATGAAACAGCAGAGACATAATAACCATGAAAAATGGGAGAAATAGAATAAAAGACAAATCATTCCATGGTTGCTCATCTCTTTCATTATTACGATAAACTGGTGTTGCAGACCATGTCCCTGCTCTTAGGCCACGGAACTGGGACTTGATATCCTTTGGGAAGGGGCAACAAACAACGAATAATAAACCATTAGGACAATGCCTTACCTTGTGTTCCATACCCTTATAATCCACTTTACATTCACTAGCAAGAGAGTGAAAAAGCATGGATATTTTCTCTCTTGAAGAGAAAAACGCCCACCGTGGGGCTCGAACCCACGACCACAAGGTTAAGAGCCTTGCGCTCTACCAACTGAGCTAGACGGGCTTGTTTTTGAACTGTTTACTTTATGAATAATATCCGTTTATTAATTTAGTTAGAGTGGATTTATATTTGGGCAACCTAACAACCAATTGGGCCAAAAGGCCCACGGCCCATTAGTTGAGAATAGGGTTTATGAACCTTTTAAACGAGCAGCAGCAGCAACAACTCATCTTCCTCAGTTTGTTTGCGGCAGGAGGATTCAGCAACTAGTTTCCTCGGATCTCAAACTTCGCTGCACTCAATATGGTTCGTTTTTTACTCTTCTCATTCGTTAATCGTTCTGCTCTTTTTCCTTTACTAAATCTCATATTCAAAATAGTTCCTATAATCTTAACCATACAATCAATTGATCTGTATTCTGTGACATTTGAAATTTATTCACTTATATATGTTTAGTTCCTTGATTTCATATCTTATTGTTAGTTTTATTGCATATAATGTGTTTTTTGGACCTAAAGCTGTGATGAACTGGTATCACATGTTTTGTGTTTTTTGGATTCCACCGAAGAAAGCTGTGATTAATCATTTAGGCTGTTATTTGTCTATGTTGTAATAGTTGTGGACCTCAGTACTTGTTTTTGATTTGAACTGTAAACACTTATGATTGTTACAGGCTAGAGGATTGAAGAAGCATTTGAAGAGGCTCAATGCCCCCAAGCATTGGATGCTTGACAAACTTGGTGGTGCTTTTGTAAGTAAAAGTAGTTTCATCATTTTGATTGTTTTTTAAGAGTGTATTTCAAAGACTGATGTGTTTTTTTATTTCCTTGTTTAGGCTCCCAAGCCCTCATCTGGCCCACACAAGTCCAGGGAATGTCTGCCACTCATTCTGATCTTGCGAAACAGATTGAAGTATGCCTTGACATACCGTGAAGTCATTGCCATTCTTATGCAGCGCCATATCCTTGTTGATGGCAAAGTTAGGACTGATAAGACTTATCCATCTGGTTTTATGGGTATGTATGTTTGTCCTCTGTCCTTTAAATACTTATGTGACATATAATTGTGATTTTTAGTATGTGGCATGACTTTTTTTAATTATTGCACTCTCCAAGTTATTATATCATATGCTATAGTAGTTTATAAGTAAACATTGCTTGAAGAGTTTGGAGGTGTTCACTAAACTGTTTTGTAGTCTTTGGTGCATGAGTATTGTTACAAACAACAAGCCACCAAGCATATATCCCACTAGATGGGTCAGCTTGGTGCCTTCGTGTTATACCATTGAATATATGTAGGTGTCAAGTGTGAGCTTACATATTGTTAATCCTGTGGAAATATGCATAGTCAATGTTATCCCTGGAGTCTTATGTTGTGCTAGGGTTTGTCAATTTAATTTATGGGAAATTGTAAACATGTATTGTTGAAATAGTAGTGTACGATCCTGACCTGGCTGCTTCAATTTTATTTAGAAAAACTGAGTTTGCCCAACTCAATACTTAAAATGTTTCTATTTGCTTGAATGGAGACATTATATGCACCATTAATTTGTTTCTCTTTTGCAGATGTTGTATCTATCCCCAAAACTAATGAGAACTTCCGTCTGCTTTATGACACCAAAGGTCGTTTCCGTCTCCATTCTATTAGGGAGGATGAGGCAAAGGTATTCTGATTTGGTTCCTTAACTTTTTAATCTTCCCTTTTCCTCAAATTGTTCTAGATGCTATATTCTATTCATCCAGTCCTTGTAGTCTTGACCAATTTTCTTTTGATGTTCTTGTATGAACTATTTACATTTTTTTTCACTCTATATGGTTGATTTGCAGTTTAAGCTCAGCAAGGTTCGATCAGTGCGGTTTGGAGATAAAGGTATCCCATACTTGAACACATATGATGGTCGCACTATCCGTTACCCTGACCCGCTCATCAAGGCAAATGACACCATCAAGTTGGATTTGGAGGAGAATAAGATTGTTGACTTCATCAAGTTTGATGTTGGTAATGTTGTGATGGTCACTGGGGGAAGGAATAGGGGACGTGTTGGAGTTCTCAAGAATAGGGAGAAGCATAAGGGAAGCTTTGAGACAGTTCACATTCAGGATTCCACCGGACATGAGTTTGCCACTCGATTGAGCAATGTGTTCACCATCGGCAAAGGCACTAAGCCATGGATCTCTCTTCCCAAGGGCAAGGGTATTAAGCTATCAATCATTGAGGAAGCTAGGAAGAGGATTGCTGCTCAACAACCAATCACTGCTTAAATCACTATGGACTATTGAACTTAGTTGCGTGGTAGTTTTATTTAGTGCTTTTGATTTCTAGTTATTGTCTTGACATTTGATGAGTTTAATTTTGGATTTTGCTCTACCTAACTATTTTTATTGTTCCTTCTATATTGCTGAATGAACATTGTCTTTCCATTCATTACGTTGTCTTTATTTTGTTTTGTCGCATTATTAGGTTGGGTTGGGACGCATGATGGGGTTGCGATAGAGTTTTTTATTGGTATCCTATTTATATTTGATTTAGTTGACAAAGTTGATTTATATCTAGACAAGACAATGGAAAATATAAAACGCTTATGAGGGTACATAACAGGAGAATCAACCAAAATTTAGTTTGGTTTGAGGATGAGGTTGTGATTTCTCATGACAATCATAGATTATGGCCACGAGGAATGAAATATTGATGTTGTAGCCCACCACAATCGTGAAATGTACTCTTTGGAATTTCAGTTAACATGTGTTTGGCTGTTGTAGAATGTTTGAAATTGTATTTCTGATCAATTCGTGTCTAGAAAATTCAGTAAGAGAAAAAACATAAACCCCTAACACTTCTAATCAACAAAGGTTTAAAGCAAATTGCTTTCCATTTGTCTTTTAATTCCGCTTTTGGTTAATTTTAATTTTAAAGATAGAAAACTAGACTTCTAAATACTAATAAAAGGTGAAGTTTTGTATTAATTTCATTTAAGGTTTAATGAATAGTGTGTTGAGTGTAGAAAGATCGTAGTATATTACATTTTCATGATAGAATATTAGAGAATTTAATTAGCATATATCACTATTAGGATTATGTGTAAAACACTCTTCTATTTTGCCTACCTATGAGAGTTTATCTATAGCACCTACAATTTTAAAATTAAATAAAAGGTAAATACTAATTTCGATCCTCAAATTTTTCATGTGTCCCACTTTTGTTTATCAAAAAATGAAAAACCTAAAATGGCCTAAAATGGTTTCCGAAAATATTAATACATGTAAAATTAATTACTCTTAGCATATTTTATAATATGATAGAGACTAATTTGATCTTAAAGACGAAATTGGTACACTTGAGGAATTTTGAGGAACTCATGTATTTACTCTGAATAAAAGATTGACTAATCAAATGGTATTATTAAGCCTTGATCACACTTTATGATTGTATGATTTCACTCTGACCATTTTTAAGCCAATTTTATTATCAATTGTTTTGTCACTTTTAGAAAGAGATAGGACATGATCGTTTTCATGACAATGCTAATACTACCGCCAATATTCCAATGACTTAATTAAAATGTCAAACATCCATTTCAATTATCCAAAAGCTTCTCATGTAGGTAATTGGTCTTGTTCTTGTGGATGATGGGAAATGGTTTTGGAAGAGTATATTGGTCATATTTTTGAAAGGGTATTTTAGGAATATAATTAAATTGAGAGATGATTTGGTAAATTTTGAATGGGACTATGAAAGTATGAAGGATAGAAGAGATATGAAAGCCCAAACGTGGCAAAGAAGCCCACATACATATGAGGCCACTCCTTTATAGAAGGAAGAAATGGACCTCAATTCCTCAACTATAAACCTTCCCCCTCATAAGATCATGATGGAGATGAAAAAGCATCAAGAAAGAAAACTTATATACATAGACACATAACACACTTCATTCATTATCTGGATTACAACATGTGGTATTAAAAACTTTAATTTTTTAATTACATAAATAAATAATCTATAAAATTATATCCTCCACATATTTTAATATTAAAGAGTTTAATATTGAAGAGAAATTCATTTCCATTAGGTTGGTCAACAATAGTAGATCTTCATAGTATTCGTAAGACATATTATATTGGAGAGAGAAAAGTATATAAAAAACAAAGGAAAAAATATTATGATGTCGCATTTTGTTTGGATGTAACGATGACAATTTTACTCATCATCGTTGCTTCATGTGAGGAGGCAATGACACTTCATAATGGTTGTTGTATTCTTGTCATGTCTACGTTCATGTTGTGCATTTGTGTGTTCATGTCACACACATGAAATCTCACCAAGCTTTTACTCTCAAAACTAATTCACGCACATAGACAAAAAGGAAGAGTAGTAACGCTCTCTATTATCCATTCACTGATTGTATAAAATACTAATACATGGGTCTTCCTTGTATAGGCTTCAAAATTGTACTATAATATTCCATTCTTGATAGCTAAGAAAACCTATAGGCAGTGATCAATTTAGATTGAACTTCTTGTGCGTCAAATTTGTGTGTGGCTGGCAAATAACATTCAAATTCTTAACATATAATCGACTTCATGCTTAATCACTGTGTAAACTTTTTCTCAAAGATTCTTGATAATCATCGTGTTGTAGTAATATTATATACTATATTTTTTCTATGTCTCGTGTGGCGTCCTTCCTTTGTTTCATGATATTTTCTATACTCTAATTTTTGTGATAACTTTGAGGATAAACTAAAAAAATGAAAAACAAAAGCTGCTTGATAAGTTAAAAAGACCATTCCCCTTATCGTCATGGAAAAATAAACAACATGCATATCGAAAATGAATCTTCATTACGACGATGCACATTTAATGTTCGCGTTGAAGGTCTCAATGTCTCATGTTTTTCCTTCTAACGTGGTGAAATGTCTGTTCTTAAACCATATTCGTGTATTTTATTATCTTCAAAATTTGTGATTTCGGAGAAACTAAAAGACAAGTTTCTCAGTCTCAGCTTCCATGGGTCTACCTCCCGAGGAATTGAAGTTCTAAATTCAGGACCTATCTCTCACTACTAGTACTAGTACAACTTAATTAACCACATTGATCCACGAGCATATTAAATAAAGGTTAACCATTGTATTAAGAATATTGTTTAAGGAAAAAAGTTATACTGTATTAGAAAGTGTTAGCATTTAATATATTGACAAATGTTGGAAATAATTTTTCAATCTTAAATTTTCTCATATATTATTATTTAAATAATGTTTATAGGACATTTATCAAATTAGGTGTTCTCTTAACTTTTGTTTATAAGGAACTCAATCAAAGTTCAGAAAATTAATATTAAAAATTAAATACAACTTTAAAATTTGAGGAATATTGAGTAGTTCTCTATGCACTTTAATCAAGGTAGTAAAAGAAAGAGTTTAGGATTGACATTTGATGGATATAATATATGCGAGTTTACCCTAAAATCAACCACAAAAAATAGAATAGTAAAATTAGCCAAGTAAAAGTTTTTCTTTTTTGTATAAGTCAATTGAGATATTTAAATTATGTAACTGTTCTAATAAGCAAATTGTTATTAAATGTAAGTACTAAGATTATATTTTTTTATGTTTTCTCTTCTCTATCTATCTACTTCCCTACCTAATCAGATATAAATATTTTTAAAACAAGATTTGTGTTGTCTATTAATTGCAAATTTGCAATTAATAGTAAATTAAACAATCCTTAGATAGATAATAAATTGATAGGATGATGTTATTTTGCTTTCTTATTTATTTATGTTGATGTTTAGTTTAACATCCATGTGAGATTCAATTGATTAATGAGTGAGATATTATAGATAAAGTTGAGTTGTAGCTTTTAATATATTAGGAGATGTAGAATTTGGATGCTTTTCTATATCACAAAATAAATTAATTTTTGTTACTGGCTTATGACATAATGATGAAAATAAGATACAAAAAATGCAAGAATGATTAATAAAGTAAGTGAATGTACTTACTAACTAATTTAAAGTGTGTTGGAATAATAAGTTTTAAATGTGAGACATTAAAATTGATGTTAAACTTTATAAAAATTGGTGTAATGTTATTGATCTCAATTATCTATTTTCAAGTCATAAGTGCTTATGCTTTAAACAAAACATGACTAATAAAGATTTTAATGGATATTTTTGGGGCATAACATATATCAATGTTTTATATATGAAAGTTGTTATAAGTGAGTTTTTTATTATTATTTTGAAAATAAAAATGTAAAAAGTGTGCACATTGAAAGAAATAGACACACTTATCACAAGTGCTTTAATGAATGTATTTTTAATTATTATTTTACTTAAAAAAATTTATACATTTTGTACAATACAACACTATAAGAATGACCAATTTATGCAATCTAGAGCAACAATTGTATCAACATTAAGATTGTTGATTAAATCAATGAATATGTTGTGAGTAAAATTTCGCGTGAATTTTTTAAATGTTTTTAAATTTTCATTATGTTCGACATAATAAATTTATTAAACTTATACCAATAAATATGAGGATGTCATATTCGTATAAATAAATATCATTTATTAATATAACATGTTCAACACCATTTCATTTGTTAAAAAATATATATCAACAATAAAATACATAAAAGTCATCTTTAATGAGGTAATCTCCATATCATTTTTATTAACAAATTATGTTGACACTTTTTAATTAAATTTATACTACCATTGTTATGAAAGTGTGTATGCTCTTACAAGTATCGTTTATTTACTATTATAATATAAACTATTAAAATATCCTTTATAAATATCTTTTCTTATTTAATATAAGAGGGTCATCAACAACTATAATTTGTCATTTAAATACATAAACATCATCTATGTAATCATCATTAACTTTTTAATTTGAAATTTACTTTGCACTGTTTAAATAGATTCATACAATACACATTATCACTCGTGCGAATACACGTATCTCCTACTAGTTAAGGTAGTAAAAGAAAGAGTTTAGGATTGACATTTGATAGATATAATATATGCGAAGTTACTATCTTCAACCAATTTTATAAGTTACATTTTAGAATGTCCTCAAATATAAGTTACTCTATAATATGGAGACAGTATTA
Source organism: Lupinus angustifolius (assembly GCF_001865875.1). NCBI lineage: Eukaryota > Viridiplantae > Streptophyta > Magnoliopsida > Fabales > Fabaceae > Lupinus > Lupinus angustifolius. Next base: position 1,468,467 of record NC_032019.1, on the reverse strand, counting down.
ACTAATTTATGGCAAATATAATTACAACATTTTCACTATATACATTTGTTAGTCTTTTACTTTTCCCATAATAATACTTGCATAATTGTTTATAGTATTTAATATGGGTGAGCAATACCTCATCCTACCCACTCATCCGATTTAGGATATTCATAATTAGATCGAATATGGTCGAGTCTAAATTCAAGTTCAAAAATTTAGACTCAGTCAATATTTAGGGTCGAGTAAGGGACAAACATAATCCAACCCAATTTGTCGTATGGTCGCTTATTCATCATGTTTGTGTATGCTTATTCAATTGTATACAATGTAATCTTTTTGGTCGAAAGTATCACTAGTTATCTAGTTTTGCTCATCATATTTACATAATTAAACTATATATATTATTTATCAATTCATATGTCAATTTACATATTTATAGTAATAAGAAATATTGAGAAGACTATATCTAAAAAATGTATGTATTATTTAATCAGGTCTAGGTCAAGTTTAAGTTCGAAGGTAGACCTAGTCGATATTTGGACAATTTAGCTTCGGGTTTAGGATCAGACTCGGATTCAAAAAATATATTGACCAACGTATAGGGTCGGATAAGGGACAAACATTACACAGTCCAATCTAACCCATGTTCATCCCTAATATTCTATAAAAGAGAAGGTTAAGAAGTTTTATAAGGACATTGTTTAATGATAAAGAGAAATATATATTACATTACAAAATGATAATTTCACATTTCTACCACTAATTTTCTTCTTTTATATCCCTTATAACATGACAATTCAATAAAATTAACACCAAGAGCACATGAAAATTAAATTTGAAGGAGAAATAAATGATGGTGGTACAATTTTAAAGAATAACTCTTTTAGAATAAAATGTTCATCCTGTAATTTTCTCCAACAAGATATTGGTTGCCTTTTATATTCCTAATTAATAATTAATGCATTAGATACGTATATAATCTTTAATTTAATACTGGTGAAATTGTACGAGGGTTCAACAAAGCTCTTTTTCCATACACCTCATCGTATGATTGTATATATATATATATATGAACCTTTTTATTATTATTATTATTATATATATATATATATATGAACGTTTTTAATAACATGACATTGTGTGATTATAAGATAATATAAACAATGTTTTAAATAAATAATGCATTAGAATTAATTATTAATTATCTTAAATGATTCTCTCGAGGCTGAAGACAATAAAAATGAAATAAAATATTATAAATTTATTAGAGAATCAAATATTAGATTAACTATTTAACAATGCATCATAGAAGAAATAAATTTAGTTTTTAATATTTTATTCTCTTTCTTTTAGCTCCTTATCTCATGTTGATGTTAAGAAAATCGTTTCTCAAAATAAGGTATAAAATATTTTGAGATGTACAAAGAAGCAAAAATATTATGCCCTCCTAACAAATCAACTTAAAGATCTACCTAACACATTTCAAAGCCAAATGAATTGAAAGAAACCTTTCACTTCGTATAATTAAAAGGATCTTCAAGACTTATATTTTAAGAAAATATAACATTACCAACTAGTCATAAATATAGATGATATGCCTAGAAAAATGAATAATGCCTAATTTACCAAAAAAACCTCAAATTTTGAATATAAAATGAATTTCATATCCTCCATTTTTCTCAATGAATAATCTTTTAGAAATGTAATTTTATTCTTAAAAAACTTTTATATCAACTAAATCTGAGAATACTATAAGTTAACCATAAATGAAGCTCAAAATCATGTCCGACCCAAACATTCGGTTAGTAGACTTTTTGAAAACAAAAATGTATGGGAGACCATCATGCGATTGAAGAAGAACTGTTTTAATTTGAAAGAGACGAAAACGAAGCATTGAATCATGTGATGCAATTAATGCATGGAAAACTTAATTATGTTTTATTGCACACAACACGAGATACTATAGTTCATACAACTTTTCATTTATCTCTATCGAAATGTGCTTCATTTATAATAATCCTACAACTTAATTGCTTGTGTCAGGAATCTCATTAATATCTTGGTGCTATGGTATACCTGTATTCACTTTGCTTGTAAATGTAGTACTCCCTCCTTTTCCTGTTGTATACAAAGGGAAATTGAGATAGAGAATTAGCGGAATCAAACTATGTATACATATTTCTCACCACATGTCCTTGCCCTTATGTATTTGATTAAAGATTTAGCGGAATCAAACTATGTATACACATTTCTCACCACACAATCAAACTATGTAACTTGGGTTGTTTCTCGTTTTTGTGAGATCCTATTGGGGTGAAACACTTGTTATGTTTTGGTTTTGTTTTGTAGGCTATATCATACTTCATTTCATATAACAATTTATTGAGTGTGCTTTGCTCATCATATATACATAATTACTTGTCACATGCTCAAACCTTAAAAAATTCAAGTATGGTGTTAGATGTGCTGGATCCTCCATAGTTCACCTTCACCCGCTATATTCAGCTCCTATACGTAGTAGTAGTAATATTAAACTAATCTTAGTGATTAATGACCATGTTGAGTTAATCAATGAATTGGGTCAACCACTCAACCTCTACTTTGAAAGGAGAGTTAATTATACTAGGGATAATAACGTGTAGATTCACGTGAATGTTTTTATGTTTGTTTTTGTGTGTCTAACAAACATTCATGTTGAACCAGCTCTCTTTGGAACCAACCTAGTGTTTTTCAACCTTCATGTATGTGCTCTCTTCACACTTAAACAAGTGAGTAAATATCACTCTTAGTCAAACAACGTGGAAACCATACTTGGCCAATTATTACTTGGTTATCACAATTAACAACCTTGATTAATTTTAATTGCAATGTGTCAATGATAAACTTTGCATGCTTTTATTTCCACTCTCTATATGTGACCCAAATCAGCTTATAATGTAGTAGTGAATATTTTGTTTTCCTCTTTAGATCATGGCAGAACTTCAACATTAACTTGCATCATCTACAATTAAAAAAGATTCTTGAGTGTTTCAAAGCAAGATTCTTTATTATTATTGTTATTTTCTTTATTCTTTACCACTAAGACACTGACTTCATCTACAAGCAAATTCTGAACAAATGTTCCAAAATGATTTTAGATCTTCAATGCATATTTTCTTCTTTTTAATTTCTTAACTTGTGCACTAACTATAATTACCAGAACTAAACTATAACAACCTTATTTTTATAAGTTAAGGGCCACAAAACTATAATAGTAACAATTTCATGTTCACATTGAATTACGTACTATTATAATTATTATCAATAATAATAGAAAATAAAAATATATTTTTTTCGCTCAACCCAAATATAATAGTCCATAATTTCTTTTGCATATAGTTCTTTTTGAAAGATATTTCTTTTACTTGATCTAATAAATAATTTGTTATTCTTTATTTCTCTTCTTCAATGAAAATATTGTAACTCTAAACCTGGACACTTTAGGCTTTTGGACCCTTGTCAATTTCAAAGCAAATAAGTCAATATGTGATGGGAGTACAAAATTTCTACAGTGAACTTACCAAAATTTGTTAGACTTTTCGAAAAAGAAATTACTCTTGTGCCGTATATATTGTTTAAAACTTTAAATATAACTTGTTAATTGTATTTTATATATTTAAAAATATTTTGAAGAATTCAACAATACAACTCATTTTTTGTACAACTTGCATTGATGTTTATACCAGTCCATCCATAGCAATTTCTATTGTTTCAGGCCATGTCCCCTAATCAAACCTATTCATGATACTTATGTAGAAACCTGATTGATAGTAACTTTTCTATTAAGTATTAACTGACAGCTTTTTCTTTGCTTAATTGTCAATTTTCAGTTGTGGATATACTTGAAAAACATAAGAAAAAAAATGATAGAAGATATTTTCTGCTGATAGTTATACATGTCATAACCCTCTAACCTAAAAAGATTTTACCTACAATATAAAGAATTATGCAATTTTAATACCATAGCCAAAATCATCCCCGAATCCAAAATTCTCAATTATTCTATTCATTATATTGATGAAATTAGTATTCAGATTACATCAAGTTTGTATAGCTAGCGAACCTGATCTCTGCCAGCATCTCCGTATATTTAGTTGCATTTAGTAAAAAACATATAAAGGCACAAAATTATATATTTACCTTTTCATCATCTTACATGAATGCTTCCCTATATTTTCAAGAGACTGATTCTTTATCTTATGTACTATTATGATAATTAATGGTAGATTTTGCAGAAAGATATATATAAAAAAAGGGTAACACTTACCTCCACCTTTCCAAATTAATTGAAGTTTTTAATTTTTACACTCTTAAGATATCATTTATTATTAATGAATATTGATTTTATTAAAAAAAAAATAGTGACTATTAATACACAAAACTTTGTAAAAATCCTTCATATAATCAAAACAAGGCATACCCAAAAAAGGGAAGAAAAAATTAAATAACCCATCCCACTAATTTGTAATTAAGTTAAATATCTTTAGCAGTTGAATGTGATTGATCCTTGATGATACTATTGTAGAACACAAGCTGTAGACCATTATAAATACACCTATCCACTCCACTCTCATTATGTGTGTATCCTTTGTTTTTTGTTCCACTAACTTCAACCTTTTAAAAGAGTCTTTAAGTTTTCAAAATCAAATGGGTGGTAATTCCCCATGTGCCTCATGCAAACTTCTGAGACGCCGTTGCACCAAAGATTGCACTTTTGCTCCTTATTTCCCTTCAGATGACCCTCAAAAGTTCGCCATAGTTCACAAGGTTTTTGGTGCTAGCAACGTTAGCAAAATGCTGCAGGTACTATAACTATCTCATATTCATCATTATGTGCTTTCTTTCCCTTGATAACTATCTCATATTCATCATTATGTGTTTTCTTTCCCTTGATAATAAAAAAGAAGATAAAAAAGTATCCTTCTATGGTGATTAGTTGAATCATTTTCAGAACCAAAGCGGATAAGAGCATACAAATTTAGGTTCCACTTCTAATACTATGAAGAAGATAGTTAATACATGATCAATGAATTTTTGTGATTATATTACAAGACTTTGAGTTAGTAATCAATTTGTAAAGTTATATATTGAGAGAATCTGCTATATATGGTGAAGGACCAACTATCCAAACAATATAGGAGAACTTTAAGGCCTTTTTGGAGTTGTTAATCACTATTTATTTCTCTCTTATTTTTTTCCTTGTTTGTGTGGCACTAAAGAGTATTTTGTTATAAATGATGCAGGAAATTCCAGTTCAGCAGAGAGCAGATGCAGTGAGTAGTCTAGTGTATGAGGCAAATGCAAGAGTTAGGGACCCTGTGTATGGTTGTGTTGGAGCAATATCATATCTGCAAAATCAAGTTTCTGAGCTTCAGATGCAGCTTGCAGTTGCTCAAGCAGAGATATTATGCATCCAGATGCAACATGACCCAGTAGTCATGCCAACCCCAGACATCATTGACTCTGATCAGAAATCTTACTTTCTCCAAAATGAATTCCCTCAGTACCTTAATTTTGGATCTTCTACTAATGTAATTCATGATTCTCTCAAGAGGGAGAACATTTTTGGACATGACATGGTTTCTTGAATGAATTTTGGTCACTTGCTTTCAGTTCTTAAATCTTAATCATTCAGATAAATTGTTATATACATCATGGACTATGAAAAGTTCTGTGCTTTTTTTATTTATCTTATTTTGTTATTATTTGAAGTTAGGATATATGAAGGGATTTCTAGAGTCAACTCTAGCATGTGATTAAGTACTACTATGTAGTATGTAGCAGTGAAGCAATATAGTGTATTCAGCTGTTAAAAAATAACTAAGCTGTTTGTAAGTTAATGCAGACACTAAAACAAGGGTCGGTGGTTGTTTAAGAAAAATGGAAAAACATTCTGAGAATTATATAGAAATATCATTCATGATCTAGAAAGACAAATTCAAAATTAAAATCAACATTATCAGCTATGAGTTTTATGGTTGGAGAAACGTTTCTTTGTTAATATTTTTAACAATATTTAATTTATGTGAGTATAAATATCAAAATATTATTTATTATTTTAAGATAAAGTTAAAGTGTTTTGTTTCCAATATATATAATAGTGAGTTATTTTCTTGTAAAGTTTAGCACATGTCATTTTGTGATAAATCTATGTTTTTTTAAATTGCAGTTTTTAGAAACTATATATGCTTTATTTGATTTTTTCTAAATTGGACGTTATTATTGTTTTTTTAAATAATGTATTTTTTATTTCCTTTTTTATGGTTTACGCTACGCTTTGCTTTCCTTAAAATAGAAACCTACACTAATTGTTCTGAATATTATTAGTTACATTTTTCTGAATATTATGCTTCTTCCATGTGAATTATTTTATTGACACCAAAAATATTGGTGTCCAATGTTTTCCCTCGGAAATCCTAAAGAAATGTATATAGATATAAGAGATACAAATTAAATGGAAAATAGAGATAAATGTATATAGTATTGAAAAATTTGGTTTACGAATAAAAAAGTTGTTCTTCGTATAATTACGAAGGATTGTACTCTTCATGTTTTCTAACTGAACTTCTTCTGGTCAAAAATATAAAAATAATCTAGAATATTGTTTTTGAATCACTACAAAATATTGTTGTGAATTAGACTTGAATTGAAGTAATTTGGTTCTATTTAAAAATGTTTTCTCATTTAAAAAAAATAATATTGAATTTAAAGGCATTTCAAGATTTTCTTAATTACTACGAAAATATAATTACTGATACAATTTGATGAACCAATCAATCGGATGTATAATTACCTGTTCCTCTTAATTTTATTTCTAATTAATTATTTATATGTACATATATAAATACATATTATAGAATATATTTTCACTCATATATATTACTTTTGTCTATTTTGTAAAGTTATTGTTGAGAGAGGAAATTGTATAGTTGTCAATGTTTAAACTTAAATGCTTATATTTTTTAGCGCAATCTCTTATATGATTAGATTACAGGATATAAAGTGTGAGGATATATATCAAAATCAAATCCTAAAATATAAATGAGACCTCCACTTTATGAAAAAAAAAATCTTACAATTCAAAATTTTAATCGTAAAAAATAGGGAGAGAATCCAACTTGGGATACACCCATCTTGTAAAAAAACCACTGGGCCTGACCCAAGTTTAAACGCACGAGTTAAAATTTCTGCATAATCTTCCATTTTTTTACCGTAAAAAAATTGTTTATTAACATAAATTAATGAAAACACAGAAGATAACTTAAAAAATAAGAAATTTTAATGAGTGCAAGGTATTACGAACCTCACAATGAAAAATATTAAATACAAATATAATGAAAGTTAAAACTATAATTTCCAGTTAAACATGCCTGTTTTTTATTCCTTGACAAATACCGTCACCACCCGACAAATATTCATATAATTAAGGGCATAGCCCAACCTATCATTTGTATCTTTGCAAAAGAATGATTCAACAACTTAATATATGACTTCTGAGTCACATAATAACAATTTCAGCGGTTGTTAGAAGGCTCTATTCATATGTATCTAATGGAAATATGTATATATATAGTTTGGCTGATAAAAGAATATATAATTTCATTTTCTCAAATTCAAAAAATTAATTCTCTTTTTGCTATGGTGTGCAGGTTTAACACATGATCGACTAGTTTGCTCTTATTTTTGAAAAAGACTAGTTTACTCCTTTCATTAACTCTTTGCCCTTCCAGTCCTATAAACATGTGATGTATAGATCAAATTGGATTCTTTTATTTCATATAATTGCCACATTATATTTTGGATATATTCTCTTTTAAGTCCTCCTTGTAGTTAATTGATATGTGAACTTGATGAATATATTTTTCTATTAGAAACTTCGTCAATAATGTATGTACATATACATGTGTGCGTTATGCTAATTTTGGTATATGAAATTCGATTTAAATAGACAAGGATAGTTAAACTAATCTTGGTATATGAAATTCGATTTATTTTTTCTATAAAAAATTGCTCACATTAACAATATGCATAAATGACTAACTATATGTTTGTAGGGAAAGACCTACGAGTAAATGGTTAAGGGGGAATGTCCCCTCCCCTAAAAACAACTATTTATTGCATACAGAGAAAAAAAAAAATATACATGGATAGTGTAAGTATTTTTTAAACTGTCATTGCATCAAAAAAGTAATATAAATGAATGATGAATAATACACTGATTATGTATAAATTTTTATACTCATTTACCGTCTTACTTTTATGACATATTTCCTATTTTTTAAGTTCTTATATCATCTCTTCTTGCATTTTAATTTAAGTAGGTATTCATGATACAATTTTTTGTACTACTTATATGATATATTCCAAGTAAGGGTGGAAACAGACCAGGCCAGGCCAGGCTTTGCCTTAAACAGGCCCAGCCTATATAGTATGTAGGAGCCTGGGCCTGGCCTGTTAGCCTGTTTAAAAAAAAATTCAAAGCCTAGGTCTGGCCTGTTTAAAAGCCTGGCCTGGCCTGTTAGCCTGTTTAAAAGCCTGTTTTACTATATCATCTTGAAATAGGTCATCATATCTACATTTAGATAGGTTAATATTCCTACTTTTAATTAGACTCTTCTAACCCTAACAATTAAATTATATTTTTTATATTAATATTACATATGTATAATAATATTACTTATATTAAAATTGTATAATATGAACATATTACATAATATAATTAAATAGGCCGGCCTGTTAGGCTTAATAGGCCTTTTGGATGGCCTACAGCCTGGCCTATTTAACTAAATAGGTTTTTCAAAAAGCCTGTGCCTGGCCTGTTTACGAAGAAAGCCTGGCCTGGCCTGGCCTGTTATAGGCCAGGTAATAGGCCCCTGGTAGGCGGCCTGGCCTGTTTCCACCCTTAATTCCAAGTCAAGTGTATCAACCCTAAAGTTCTTAAGTGAATGGTTCCCTTGAAGAAGTTTTCTTTTCAAATATGTGAATGATAAAAACATGCTGATATTTTCAGATATGATCTTCACAAAGTTTCTCTGTGTCTCTTTTACCCATGTTACCTAGCTAATTTCAGCAATAATCTAATGTTTTATTTGGAAAGTTCTCACATATTCTATGTTCTTCGCTTTCACTTCATGTTTCAGCTCTTACAAATTAAACTACAACGTTCTAATCTTAATAGAAAACGATAAAATCAGAAGCAACTTTATTCCTTCACACTGATTAAACTTCTTCTAGCTAGTTGGTTCAAGTAGTGGGGGTGTTCAAGAAAGTGCTCATTTTGTGGGATGTGCACAATACATTATTTACGAAAACGATATGGTTTTCTTCTAAATCAATTATTAATTTAATGCTAAAGAGAAAATTCGAGAAACGCCAAAAGGGTACCAAGATGGTGATATTTTGATAATTAAAAAATGGGTTAAAAACTGACTTAAAGATTCTTCATCCAGATTTGTTTAGTATGGAAACATTTTTCTAGTTTGTTCAATTTAGAAGCATGTTTCAAGTCAAACTTGAAAGCTATTTAATTTATCATTTTATTTGTTCATCCCTACCAAACCCTCCTTGGCTTTATCCAATTTTGTCCTAATCTGACTGTATTAGATCCAGTAGCATATCCACTGTCCCACAACTTTATGTCACTCCATATATTAGGAGATGTGATTGGTCAGAAAAATATTTAATAAATACAACTTTAATTTAAATAATACATGCAATTGTATAAAAATTGAGATAACAAATTTGGTCCATTAGATCGTATCCCACCGATGCTGCTATAGTAAATGTCTGAATTGATAGTGAAACAACTAACCTAGCTACTATAATCTACTGTAGAAATTTGAAGAAGTTCCAATATTTTTTTCCATATAGTATGAAACTCTTTTTTGTTACAAAACAATCATCATTTTAGTATAAAATGCAACGCAAGCAAATTGGAATTTCAAAAAAATAATAGTATGAAGAGAAGAGGGATTAATACTGATAGACATATTCAATAGTTAGTTTTAAAAAGAATGTAGGTTTCATTAGGTTTTTTCTTAAAACCATAAGCTAACCTATCTCTTTTGTAGAAAATCTTCTTCTACTTGAGAATATTCACAACATAGTAAGATTTAATTTCCAATAAAGATTTTCTCTTTACACAAACAAAATTCAAACTTGGTTCATAGTATACTATATTTTTTTTATCATATGATATATATTAATTAGTGTCTTTAACAAATATTACAACTAATCAGGATGGGTTATTGAATTAAATAAAATCTATTAAATTATTGTTAAAGGAATATGATCCTTTAATCCAAATAAATGGATGAATATTCAATCTATTAATTAATGTATTTTCAACAACAAAAATATGTGGGTTGGATCCTATGCCTTATCAAAATAGAATATGCCTCATAGTTCATTGCTTATATATTAGCCATCAAGGAGACTTTAGGCTAGTAACAAGGTTCAAGTTAACATACTTATAAAGTGCAAGCTAAATGCTTGACAACATATTAGATAATATAAAATCATTCATTTGTTTTCATTCAACAACATCAGATTTTATTTGAGACTCTATAATTAAGTGATTGTAAGTCTCATTATTATTGTCTCATTCTTCTTTCATAGGCTAGGTTTGTTATAAAATTGTGAAGGTTTGAATTTATATGCTCACTTTTAATATCTAGCAACTCTACCAACATCTTAAGTCAAAACTGCATTGCAATGGAGAGTGTGTTTTATAATATATAGAGTAAAGATATATCATTTTCTAATAAAATATTCATTCACCTTCCCCCAACAACGCTTCAAACAACCATGCCAAACCTTCATTAACTAAACTAATATGTTTTTATGATTGTGTGAGTGAATATTCAATCTATTTAAACACATATCAATTAACAGCACTCTACCTTTAAACATTTATGTTTCTATCTCTCCAAAAAAAGTATATTTGTCTCTTGTACAAAAATATTTTCTCCATCTAAAAATCTTCCCTCCCTCTTTGACTAGGTAAGTTATCTATAGTCTATACATGCTGTGGCTACTAGTCACAAATGTAATTTAGGTTAAGACTTTTTTTTTGGTTAAGACATTTTAAACGCTATATTCTACTTTACATAATGCAGGGAGCCAAAAAATACCTCAATTTTCGGTTACACGACCATATATAACAGCAGTTGAATAGAACATCAGTTATAAGTTAAAACACATTACATGTCAAAAACATATCCTATACATTAATGTTATCAATCAATCTTAAATTCTGCCCCTATGCAGACAAAGAAAGTGATATAGTTAGTGGAAAACTCATTCCTCTTTTGAGGGCTCGAGGACAATACTTCCAAAAGCACTTTTGTTTTGGAATTTAGGCCTCACTATACCAACCCTCTTTGCCTTTCTTCTTCTTTTTCACTTAAGTCAAAGTCAGTTTTTTTGGCACTTTACATCAACAACAAACACATAAACATTATAACAATTTTAAAAAATTATTATGTTGAACTTCAAGCTACGCATACATCTATAAGTATTATTTTTTTCATGCTGCGATGTATACAAACAAGCCGTTTTCCTGAAAATCTAAACATTTTAAATTGCACAGCTTGGAGCATTGAACCTTCTCAGAGTTCCTTTCTGAAACATTTGTTAATTCATTCCCCTAGTTTTAGAGGTATGACATGCTATGTTAGACAAAGGTGTAGGACGCTAGTTTTTTATTATCTCAAAATTGCACTATGTTTTCTGACTAAATCTAATAAAATAAAACAAATAAAAAATAAACACCTTTATCTTCTACCTTCATGGGATCTTAATTCTTATAAGTGGGCCTGGTTTTATCAAAGGTTGGACCTGATTTTATCTTCCAGGTTAATTATTATAAGTGGGCCTTATCTGCTGAAATTAATTAATATGAAGATATTTTTCAATATCAAAATTTAATTTTGGACACCATTTAATATAAAAAAAACTCCAAACTATCCTCTTTTCATTTCCCATGTTTCTTAATATCATGTTAACCTCACATCACACACTCACTCATTGAGAGAACTCACAATGACACAAATATATTATTTAAGATTTCTATTTTTCTCTCTTATCACTTATTATATTGATCTATTGGATTTAAGAAAATAAATAGCTGTGATTAAATGTAATTCCAACAATTTTATGTCCCAACAATCATTCACATGCAGTACCTAAGACAAAAAGAAGAATAAAATCAACCCATTTGAAAATAATTCTTTGAGCAAGGAGTAGCTATTGTCTCTTCAATTCTGTTTTCTTTGGCCCTCCCTAATTCTATTCCACCTCTTTAGGCTTAACAAAAATATTTAAAATTTGGCATCAACCTAGAATGTACCAAATAAAAATTACATATCCAAAAAGAAAGACAAATAAGAGTTTGGGCTCTCCATAAAAAGCCTTTTTTTATTTAAGAAATTGGATTGGCTTGTTGTATTAATGTCCTGCTGCAATCTTTAACTTTGGATGGTCCTCTGATGAAAAAGGAAAGAGTGTAAAAAGAGTTAATAGCAATAACCATAACAATTTGTAGCAGAAAGAACTATGTCTGCATTAATTGCTTAACATCAATGTCAGAAAGAAACCAATAATGCAATCCACTACAACATCATTTAAGGTATCTTATTCTTATGCATGTATTATTCATATATTAGAATCATGAGCTAAGTAACAGAAGGAGAAAAAAAATCAGATTCAACAAGAAACTATATTACTGTTTCCATGTAAATTGCCTTCAAATATTATCCTCAAAGCAAAAAATGTCCACAATTTATATACATGATAAGTTATTTGAAATAAGTAAATGAGATAAAGATGACATCAGAATGTAGAAATCAAGAGAAACTACTGCAACAACAGAATGCTATGTTAACAAGTTGCATTTTAAGTGAATATTATAAGTACATGTCTTCGATCTTTCGATTAAATAATAGTGCAAACTTAAAAGGCTAATTAATATAGTGATCACTCAGATAGCCAGATTATAATTAAATAGCAATGATCCATATGCTGAAGAAAATTGTGTAATATTACAAGAGTGGGCCAAACATGATGCATATTTCACACTAAATTTTAGTCTAACATAAATGTTTATATGATAATTTTGAACAACTCTGAATGCACATGAAGTCAAGCATATGCAAGAGATCTAAATTCTAATACACACATTGCACTCACACTGGAAGAACATAGGATAGGTAAATATGTGTCATTTTTATTGAAAGGAGTACTTACCTCTCTGGTAGTTGAAGCTTTTTCATTCTTCAATATCATATGGAATGATTTAGACTTGTCCTCTTCAACCATTTCGCGCAGAATATCATCTTCAAGGTTATTAGCTTGACACTGAGAGGGGTCCTCCACAAAATCTTCACTGAAAATCATGTTTGATACCCACTCTTTCCAAGTTGTTCTTTTGTACTTATCCTCTTCCAGTGAACCTGATACCAAGAGCTGATATACATAAACCATCTTTTGCTGACCAGGCCGAAAAGCTCGGGCAATAGCCTGCTTTGTCTTTGATGGATTCCACTCCGAATCCAACATGATAACCCGAGAAGCTGCGGTTAAACTAATGCCTTCGGCACATGCTGTAATTGAAGCAAGGAGTATCTTTGACACTCCACCAGGCTCCTCAAACTTATCCATCACTCTCCCGCGTTCAAAGAGCTCGAGTTCCCCAGTCAGTACCAAAACTTCCCTACCTCTTTGCCATCTGAAGTACCTCTCAAAATACTCAAGAAATAATTTCACAGGTGCAATGTTGTGGCAAAAGATAAGGACCTTCTCATTCTGGAAAACACGATAGATAAGGCTTAAAACAAACTTCACTTTTGACCCTATTTTCAAATCAAACTTACACTTCTCTAGGTCTATCAATTGCTCATTACTGAAAAACTTCTCAGCACACACAGCTGTTTTGATCAACCAAGGATGTATAGATCCAAGAGTTATTAAAAGCTCTATTTCCAGAGGGTACCCATTGCTCTGAGCCATTTTCTGGTGCAGTGTATGCAGCATCTCATGCTGTGTTTCTGTTGGATTCATCAGCAGTGTATAAATTTGTAAACCAGGTAGAGCATCAGAACTCCCACCTTCATAAACATCTATAAAACCATTTGTTAAATTTCTCAACATGTTTAGACCTTCAATCCTCTCCTCATTAACTTTCGAGTCGATCTTCTTAGCAATTGTATCTAAGAATAGTTTTCTAGCACGTGACTCATAATTAGCTCCTTTCTTTTTCTTCCTCTTGTATTTTGGATCTAATGCTTTCAGCACTTCCTTAGCAAACTTTGGTCTAGCCAAGCAGAGAGTGTTGAAGTATTCACAAAAATTGTTTTGAAACAATGTACCTGAAAGTAATATCCTCAAATCTGTGTGTACTTTCATCAAAACTTTTCTCAACCTAGATTTAGTGCTCCTAGGATTGTGTCCTTCATCCAGTATCATCATGCCAGGACTTTCCCTCAATACTCTTGCCATATACTTCCTATGTGCATACTTCGAATCCTCTCGCATCAATGTCAAAAAGGATGTATAACCCATTATTAGAACACTGGGTTGTGAATGCCAATTTTTTATCTTCTCTAGGCAATCCAAAACATGCTTCACATCCTCAGTAGGCTTGGGAATTCCAGGAAAAACCATTGAGTTTTTCTGATTGAACACCCTGTAGGTTCTTCGACCGTGAATCAAGTAGACCGGTATTGGAATTTTCCACTTTATGAATTCCTTATACCAGGTATACAGTGTTGTCTTAGGAGCCAGAACCAGAGGCCTCTTCCCTGGGAACAATTTTAAGTAACTGACAAGAAAAGCAATAATGAGAAAAGTTTTTCCAGCTCCAGGAGTGTGAGATATAACACAGCCACCTATTTTTTTGGGATCTGTTTCCATAAGTGCTGTCTCCATAGACCCTGCAATATTTTGCCATAGGAACTCAAAAGCTTTCTTTTGGTGTGCATGCAACTTTGGGCTAAGTTCAGGAATTAATGTCCAGACGTTTTCATTTTCTACAATTTTAGGTTCATCAACAGGAGGAGCATCGGTCAAGAAGAGATGACAATCGCCGTCTTCATCAGCCTTTCGCTCTAAATCAGAATCTTCTCCACTGCTCTGCTTCTCCTCACGGTGCCGCTCAGGCCGTTCAAGCTGCCAATCCAAACCATGTTAAAAGATACTGAATGATTCAATAGATAAAATATCTAACCAAAGCAAGATGTTGTAGCTAGCAGTACATATTGTCTCCATCTAAATGCAAGGTAAAGAAGTGGGAATAGAAAAAAAAACTACATAGAAATGCAAATAAGAACACACACAGACAGGGAGATTTCTTCATAAGTTTAAACTTGACTTACAAAGGGTGGGAAAATATTTGTAATGTCGACAAACACATGACCACATATGCGGCAATGAATTCCGATTTGGTCATCCATTCTTTCATCATGTGGACAACCTTGTTCCAATTTTTCCACAGTCTCAGTGTGATTGACAGCATTTGCACCCTGATTAGTTGAACAGAATTAGTCTTAGGGGAGAAAAAAAAGTGCAGTAATACTTCTAGGAACACCAATAAACTGTGACAGAATGATTGAAATTAAAATCAAAATCACCCCTCCTAAAGACACACATGTGAAAAAGGAGAGGGCGAAAAAAATAAGAACGGTAAAGCAATAGCCAATGGTTATAGACTTAGTGTTATACCTCTGCCTCTTGAAGATAACATGATGCCAATGACACTTCCATTTCTTGCCACAACATATCAATTTCAGCTTCTTCAGCATCCTCTTCATCGAATATTTCTGTTTCTGTTTCCTTCATTCCACTAAAGCCACTTGTTTCCTCTAATTGCTTCCAATGGTCAGTGACAGGTAGTTCTTCTGTTGGTGTTACATTGATGTTCTTCAAGTATGAATTTATCAAATCCTTGTAGGCAGTTGCATTCAAGGTTCTGTCCTTATATGTTCTTTCTTCATCAGGATTTCTACTTCTTGAATATGTAGGATGGTATGTTTTATCTTGAACTCCTTTGCTGGAACTTATCCCTTCCCATTTAGTTCCTCCGAGGTCCATATCATCCATAACAGATGAATCCTTCCTCTGTAACTTAGATATGCCGTAACCAAAATGACTTCTTGAAGTAAACTCATCACTCTTTTCTGCATCATTTGCTTTTGCAGGCATACTATTTGGCTCAAACGTTAACAGATTAATATTTTCGCACTTTTGTTTAGAGCTACTTGCCAGATAATGATGATAACTTTTTAAAGGAGTATCAAAAGATTCATGTCCATGATTTCCAGAAACATTGTCATTCTGATCACAAAGGTCAACACTTATTGGCTCTCCATGATCAGGAAGAGGAATAATAGCAAGTTGATTTTGATGTTCATTTTGGTTGCTGCGAATTGACTTTCGCTTCTTAGTTTTATGCCTTTTCTTCGTACTGTACACTAGAAGATCCCTGCTGATATTCATCCTGCTGAGATTTTGAGAATTGTCAAAATCCTCTTGTAGAGGCTTTTGATTCAAAGTTAACAGGTTTGATAATGGCAATGACAATCCGTTATCACCTTTAGCTGCTGTTTCTATCTTGATTGGTGGCTGGCTTCTAAAAGAACCAACATCAAACTCAGTAACATCACCGTAGCCAAGGTAACGCTCAGGCTGAACATGTCTGCGTTTGGAACGCCGTAAGCCCTCAACATTATATGATGATGGAGAGACTTTCTCTTCATGAGATTCATGCGCATAGTCAATAGTCTCGGGCTTAGCAGTAACTTGTGAAACATTGGATACTAACCCACCATTCTCGTCATCTAATGTGAAACTCACAACATTTATTGTAGACTCGGCGTTCAATGAAGACTCATCAGCTTCACTATCCAAAATTTGATATACAAGCTTGTCTTTAACAGTTCGCACGCAGAACAAAACTTTCTTCACAAAAGACGTAACCACTAACCATGAAATGTCAGCTAAGAATTTCCCCAGAAGTAATTTTGTATTTGGTAATGCAGGGCAGTCCTCAGATGAATTCCACCGGTGTACTCATTTTCACATGGACTATGCTCGAGCTTTTGGAGGATGGAGATTTCATTTATCGATAATACCTTGACCTCTTTTCTAAGAGTTCTTACCTCTGCACCAAGTGAACCCTGATTGACATAGAAGTTCACATAAAACTGACATTGGCACTCGGAATTATGGGGCTTCCTCTGTATAGAACTTATCCTAGCATCAAGCCATATCTACAATTTAAGAAAAGAATCTGCAAGTCAGACTTTAAATTGTGGCAGCTACTACTCTCAAATTAAAGGAGATTATCCAAAACAAAAAAGGGGGAGGACTTTAACACAGGCCAATAGATAAGGGTGAAATGCATAGAAACACAAATTTCTCATATTAACAAAACCAGGAAGAATTAGAATTTATCATCTGCATATATACATGTTATTAAGTTTATGCCTGCATCATGCTCACAGTTTTATCATAAGGTTTACTCCAACAAAAGATGACATGATAGTTCTGTACTTCTGTTGTAATGCAATGGAGTTAAATTATACTAAAAGGCACTTACAGGCTTGAGATTTAATTCATCAGAATTATCAGTCTTCTTGGGGGGTAACAGCACAGATACGTCGATCCCAGGCCGTAAAAAACTTGAGCAATCTGATAAAACAGCTTTCCTCGACTTTACGCGAATATCTGAAAAGGGGCCTTTCTCCATAGCCACAGGGTACTTATTTTTTAAATGCATGTATAAAGTTCCAGATTCAATAGTTATGAACTCCACAAATTGCCATGAACCAGAGATATATGCTTCAAATGCTGTTTAGAAAGAAAATTTTGTTATTGTGTCAAAAGAATCTTTTGTAAAGAGAATAAATGTATGGTTAACTTGTATCCACATCTGAAAAGCATTAGTCAATCAAGTTTGTCCTGTAAACTAAAATAATGTACTTTTATCTTGATCATAGCACTGGCATTCCTTCCATTATTTTTGCAGAATGAGTACTATAATTCATTGGTATTCATTCCATTCATTACTTTTCTTTTCTTTTCTTTGATATGTATAGTGATCAGTTGATAAAAAAGAGGAGGAAAGGCTTACGGTAAGAAGCGAATGGATGATTTGATTGATGTACAATCCTTTTTCTGCTCATGATTCAAACAGCTAACTTACTTGCTTATGTTGTATAGTTAGAATCTGCAGCAGATGATTTGGCACACAAACTTCAACTTCAGTTCAAGGCTTCATTAAGGGTGTGTTTGGTTTATATTATAGAACAATCATATTATCAACATAAGATAATCTTAAAGTAAAAAAATTAGCTTCAAAAGTCTGTTTTCCACCTTAAAACGGCTGTAGAAAATAGCTTATGTTGTTGTCAGACACGTTCCTCCTCTGCAGATTACCCTCTCAGTTTGCATGCAATGGAGATATGCCTTTAACTGACCAACACTGATAAGCAATTACAATTTACCTGAAACAAAGGCACAGGTAAAAGTGTTTCATTTCATATATTTTCTTTTCTGCACCCATAAGGTTAAAGGAAAATCTAGAAAGATAAATGCCGTTAATTTAAATATGCACACATCTGCAAAGGTTGTGAGATTCCCCTAAAAATAAATGTTGGACCAGACTACGACTGGGGAGTCTTCAACCACTCGGAGTTCCATTGTTCCATGGGCCTATTTATAAACTCTTTCGCTCCTCCCCGCATATCTATCGAATGTGTGACTTCACGAATAAACCCAACAAAATATATATATATATATAACGGAGTGTCAACTAAGATAGAAAAATGAAGAAGACAAAACTCTGCTCAATCAAATGTTTCACTTTCCTCTACAAATCAAACTAAATAATAAAGGAAAGAGTCCTATTATCATCACAAGCATATAATAATTCAGACACATACAGCAGAAAAGTTTAAAGTTTTAGCTGAGACCTAGTTATATGCGAACACTGAGAAAGAAGAAAAAATAATATATACCCATTTATGCAAACATTCTTTCTATAACACCAAAAGGGAAGAGAAAAAAACATTACTTTTCACATGGTTCAAAAAACAAATCTCTACAAAAGAAGCCATTGTCTTTTTCCATAAAAACTCAGACAAAGTGCAAAAAAAACACAGTTTGTCACGTTGTTGACAAGGTCGATCAAAAAATTGATCAAAACCTCAGATTCTGTGTTGACTTCAAATGCATCAGATTCTGTTGTTGCACCATCATCTTATTAAAACTAAAGAGATAGAGAAGAATTAATAAGAGGGTGTGACAGGGAAACAGAAAAAGGTGACAATGATGCTGGAAATGAAGTAGTTTAGTTTAGCATGGAGTGAGTGCAACAGAATGAGAGAAGAGAGTAGAAAAATAGTGCGTGAAAATGGAAACTAACAGCATGGCGAAGAAATTCATGAAGCCTTGAATTTCGTGCAGTTGCATGAGAGAAGTCATGGTTTAAGGATAAATTGCAGGACCAGAGTAACAGTAACAAGCAATTTTGTTATATCACACATAGTAATGTTTCAAATTAAGTAATTTTTTACATCATTTTTTACTTTTCTATTTCAAGTATTAATATAAAAAAAAAGAAATATATATTTTTTTGTCAAACATTCTTTTTTTATTGGACGTATTTTATCCTTAAAAAGTTTCATGCGTATCAACCTGTTTAAAAAATCTCCACTTACTTATGGATGTTCCCGGCTCGGATAGGATTGCCTTCAGTGCGAGAATACGGCAAACAAAAAAACCTGTTTAAAAAATTAAATATATATTCAAACTATTTAGGTTAAAAGAAATTAGCATAGAATGTTTTTAAAAAAGACTAATTTAGTGCAACTCTTCTCTTGAATGTTTTTTTTTATGTCTGTGCTTTATATGATGCTTATTAGCTTATATGATTATTTAATCAGGCATAATTCAAATTTTGAGATTTGTTAAGTAAGAAAAGTAAAAAAAACAACTGATACTCGTAGGTAAGAAATATATTCATTAAAGAATATTAAATGCTCTTCAATGCATTGTTATAAAGTCTTTAATTACGTAGTGCTTTTATCGCAGTAACTATTTTATACTTACTATACTTATTTTGATTTCTTTCCTCCTATTTGAGATCATTTGAGGGTATAGTTGAAAATTTTATATTATAAAATTTGACGTTTTATGCACTTAAAATGTTTTTATTAAAATATTATTACATGAATTTATCAGAAAAAAAGAAAATTATTAATTGAATGAAACTAGAAGATGATTGTGTTCCATTAATAAATAATAATTTTGATAATTATATATACATTTGTATATAAAATATGAGAAAGTACTATCACTTTCTTATTATGAGAGAAGATTCACTTACATTAAGAGTAAGTTTATGATTAAGTTTAAATATTAGATTTCTCTAAAATTGATGACTAAGATGTTTAATAAGTTGATCTCATCTCTCTTATTATATATATATGTTTTTTTGTTTGTATATTATATATATATATATATATATATATATATTATTTCTTGTGTATTTTTTATATAAATTATGTACTATACATATTTGTATTATATATATTGTTCTATTTTTGTGATTATTTATTATGATAAATACATTTATATATTTGTATGTCAATTATGAATAATTTATTTTGTATGACTAGGGTATATATTTATATATTCATTATATATTTTATAATTTTATTTAGGGCGACCCACAAACTCGCCTTACCAATGTTTAGGATAGACAATGTATAAAATTTCAAGCCCTATTTAAAAATGAACATATTCATGTCCACCCTAATTTAGGAGGGCATTACATAGGTACTTATAGGACTTGCAGAACAAATCTAATTGTTAATATTAAAATGACAGGTAACAATATAGATGTTTAATATGATTAAATAAATATTAATGTATTTTTATATAAATAAATTTGATTTGACAATAAGGAAAAAATAAATCTCATAGTAGTTGTGTAGCTTCCGATTGTTTCTTATTGAAACAGATCATATTACATAAGAATGTGAAGAAATAAAAAATAAGCAATTATATAATTATATGAGTGAAATTCGAAAAATTGAAGTCAAAATCATGTATCTAAATTTGGTTGGAATTAATTTGGAAGAAGAAGTGAAAAGACGAGAAAAGATGTCTCAAATGGAAAAATTAATTTGAATTAGCTCCAATTGAATTACGAGCAAGAATCGGTATGAAACAAGTAATTGGAAATTGTATAAAAAGAAATCAAACAGAATCTAGATGTAGTGTGCATCATTCAAATACCATAATTTGTTAATCCATAACATAAAAACTTTTAGGAACAACAAAACTAACGAAAAAATAAAAATTAGCCATGAACATACCTAATGGAGTGTCAAATTGAATGTGGTGATGGAAGATTTACTAAAGAGCATCTTGGCATGCGAATTGAGGTCATGGCTAATGAAAAATGAGGTGGGTTGTATAGATTAGGGTTACTAGGTGAATGTCTAAATGAAATTATATATAAATACAATATTCAGATTAAAACGCATCGTTTCACATGATCTATAAAAAAAGAGTTATCGGGTTAACAATTTAGTTTGTTCGGGTTTAACCCAAACCCTTTATTGTTTAAAGTCTTGAAAAAATTTAAGTCGGCTTTTACCACTTTTATTGACATGATTGTACTTTTGATCCTTCACCTTGAATCTTAGATCCTCTATATAATTTTGATTATTTTTAAGCCCCAACCTTTACTAATTAATGGAGATATTAATTTTATTTTCAACCTTCTATTCAACATTTTCAATTATCTTTATCTTCAACACTTTATTTTCAGCTGTTAATTTTTTTTACTAATTAATGGAGATATTCAAGAATGGGTGATTGCTACATTTTTATAATGTTTCATATGATGTTATGTTTTTCCTCTTCTCTCACAGATATATAACTCCACAGATTAGAAAACAGAGGGACAGAAACATAATCAAAACTGATACTTGATTATAACATTACAACATGGAAAAGAATAACAAACATCTATGATCAAATTAACTAGTTGGGCTTGTAACCATATCATATGGCATTTTGTGTTGAAACCACATTACCATCACTTCTAAAGTCTAAACCCAGATTATATCTATATATGAAAAGAACAATGAAACATAGCAAAATTTCCAATGCAGGGAAACAACAATGAAGTTGGATAATTTTGATGATGTTAACATAGAGGTAGGTCCTCTGGAGGGGCCTCTATGGATTCCAATAGTCCAATGCCATTATCTACTAAGAGCACTGTGGCCAAACCCCATCCAATGTGAACATCTAAGTGACAATGCATAATCCAGGCACCTACACATATCACATGACATCAATTATGTCAGATCAAACATAGAATAATAGAGTACATTTTTTAAGGTACCTTAAAAGTAAGCTTGCATGTAAAGTAAGTAAATAAGGATGTAAATATTTTTTATTTAATTTAAAGTGTGTTATGACATTAACTTACTAAATAATGTAGGTCTGAATGCATCATTACTTACTTAGAAATGTGATTTATGCAATGCAAATTGAAATTGAAAAGTGGTTTTATTTTTACCTGGGTTATCAGCAACAAATCTTATAACTGACCATCCATTTACAGGTACTGCTACTGTGTTCCTTTGAGGTGGATCAACAAGGTTGAATTTTGAAGTATCTTTCTTGGGGTCAAAGTTTCCAAATCCCTCAGCTACAACATAGAAATCATAGCCATGAAGATGAATAGGGTGGTTCTCTGAGGTAACAATGCTTGTGTCCTGCAACACAATCTGCACCCTTGATCCAAACTTCAACTTAGTCACTTTAGTCCCCGAAATCGGTTGCCACAACGAACGGCTCACATTACCCGTGTAATCGAATTGCAGAGGAGGATTTGTGGGAAAATCAGTGGTGAACACTCCTTGAACTCCAAGGTGTTGAGCCTGCAGGATTGAAATATTGCTTGGGAGAACAAAAGACACATTGTTCATGCTAGCAGTGAACCTTGTTCCATTAGGACCTTGGCATTGGTTTGAGTTGAAATTTGGTGGACAATTGTTAAGTCCTAAGCCAATAGTGAAGAAAAGATTCTCATCTATTTCTGTAGGAACCTCAACTCTTCTTGGGCTTCTAAGGCTTTTGCTGAAGGCAGTGACAGTGTTAGTGTCATTATAAGCAGGTAGAGATGGCATAAGTGGTTTAATTGTGGCTACACCCTTAGAAGGACATGGTGCTGATTTATATTCAAGAATGGCTGTGGTAGTGGTGTTATCAAATCCAGCATTTTGGGCTGATTGGTAAGCACGTGCTGCAATATAGTACCTTGAAGGTGGTTGGTCACCTTTGATGAGAATATCAGTGGTTTGGCCAGGACCTAGCATTAGAACTGTGGTGGTGAAAGGTTTCAGGTATGAGGCATCAGCACCAACCACTGTGAATTTGTGGTTTGCAATTGTGAAGAAAAGTGGTTGATTGAGTGCAGCATTGATTACACGAAGGAGGTTGGTCTCTCCTGAATCTATTGGAACAATTGTGGTGCCTGCATTGATAATTATGTTATGTCAAAATTCTATTGATTTTTTGTTTCATAATTAATTAAAGTATTGGATGATTTTTGTCCTTAAAGTGTATCAAATACATTCTATGTATAGTACAGTAATTAATTAACCAAGATAATGAAAGATGACATGTTGATGAGGTAGATCAAAATTATAAATGAAAATATTTAATATGTATATGCTAACCGTGTAAGTGTTTTTTATACTGTCATTAAATTCCCAGCATCCATATGTTAGTTACTATTGACTTTCAAACAAAAGTATTATAAATCAATGATAAATAATGCGGTGATAATGTAAAAAACTTTACACCGACCGTGCATAGATTTTAAATTCTAAATTAAATAATTACCTTGGGTAGAGCACTTATAAAGATCACCAGGTTGACCATTGATAGTGTATGCATCAGACACATTTGGTGCTCCTCCTGTTTGTGTGGCCTGTCTAACAACATCTATTGGATTTGCATCCCACCATTCCCCTATAATAATATTTCATTATCATTCTACTATTAAATATCTTTCATTATGAATATAATCTTTGTACATAGAAAAGAATAAAATTTAGAAGTCATATGAATACATAAATATAGTAATATACAATGAGTACCTAGAAGAATGGGTGTCTCGCGTTTTGGGTTAGTGAAAGGGTAGGACTCTCCTTGCTTGGGATGAATGATTAAAGCTCCATAAACAGTGGCTCTTAACCATGAGCTATGAGCGTGCCACCAAAGTGTGCCTTCTTGTCCTTCAATTGTAAACCGATATGTGTAACTTTCTCCTGGACGAATTGGACATTGAGTCACAAATTCTGGTCCATCAGCCCATCCTGTTCTAATTTGCCGAATACCATGCCTAAACAAACACGACAAAAAATTATTATTTGTATGTCAATCGTATAGTATCGTGACTCACGTAAGAATAATACGTTATTGTGAGAAATGAGAAATCTCAAAGTACATTTGTCATCTCATTGATGTTGAAGTTTATTGTACATTAGACATTTTCCATATAGCCACTCAAATATTTTGGTTCAAAAACTTTCATGCACGTAGCATGCAATATGTATTATACGAGTTTATATAATCTATAACCTTAAAGCACACAAGTTAAATTAATTTAGGCAAAATTCGTTGCTTAGTTACCACTCATGTAGTGCAAAGAATTAGATATAAATGAATGACAAAGGTTTTCCATCTAGAGTAAAAGTGAAGCTAATAAGTAATAATTAAAGTGCCTATAAGCTATAGCTTAATATTATACCAGTGAATGGTGACATTATAACGTGCTCTATTAATGACTTTGACGATCAAAGTGTCTCCATTGTTGACCTCCAATGTTGGTCCAGGGAATTGTCCATTCACAGTTATGGCACTGTGGGTGTTGCACAACCTCTTCACTGGAGTTGCTTGAACCTGTCACGTTACAAACAATAATTATCTTACTAAGGGAAAATAATAAGCATCAAGAAAGAGAAAGAACTAAAGTGAAAGAACTTACAACAAACTCATGCTCTTGAGTTTTGGCATTTGCTAAAGACAATGCTAAAGCTAGGAGAACAAAAATGGCTAAAAAGGTGTTGAGACCTTCCATTTTCTTATTGGAGAAATAAACACCTATGTGTATATGATTGTTAAGAAGGTAAAAAATTGCAATGCAAGTATGAGAGGGAGAAAATGCTTTTATAGGGGAGATTGTAATAGTGAGCTAGAGTCATTTAAGTTGGCAGATTAGGTTTTGTTAAGGCTAAGTGGTCAAACTCTTTGAGAAACTTAGTTCTACCTTATAAAAGTTGTTGCACCCACTACTTAATTAATTTCATATCAATGCTTGCTTAACAAGTCTTTTTATCTAGAGAAGTTGAATTTTCTTAAAGCATAATCATTTTGTGACTTTCTTCATGGAATTAATAACATTGGTTTTAATTTACTCATTTTCATTTTCATTGGATGTAGGTGGGAGTGTGGGACATTGATTAATCCCATCTTTTGATAATCAATGCAAAATTAGTGTAACATTCCAAAAGGACCAGAACAAAGAAAAGGCATGTTGGTTTTTATCATTGATGTACATCAAATCAAGTTGTCCTATATTCATGTCAATTGACTTTAAAAGATTATAAATTACTTGCATAAATAGCTTATAAGAAAATTACAGGTCGGCATGTATATATAACAGTGCAACTAATAATCTTACTAAACAAAAGCCTTTTTTTTTTTTTTTTTTTTTTTTTTTTTTTTTTTTTTCTTTTTTTTATTTGGGAGTATATTTGGATTTTGGTTAGTCAGATTTAACTTTTTTCCTTGTTTCGGTGGGTGTGGAAATTAATCGTTTGATGAAAAAGTAATCCCCTTAGAAGCAAGTAGTATCATATTCAGAACATTTCGCCTCTTGTTTAGAATAATTATAGCCTTACAAATTTATCAATTCTTAAATAGAGTGGATATCTTCTGTGCCATAAAAGTGTATCACTCAATATATTACTATTTATGATCGATCTGAAAAATACTTAATCATTAATTTTTTAATTTAAATGCATTTTTTTCAACTAATAACAAATAGTATCACATGCAGTGATACAATTTGTGATATAGCAGATGTGGTCCCTCTTAACTATGCCATGACCTATAATTAACCTAGTTTAATATTTCGGTTGACGGGTGTTGCATTGCTTTTTTTCGTAAGCTCTGGGTTTTATAAGGCTAATTCCCTACCTTTTTAGGGTACCATGACCCTTTTTCTCCTCTAACATATTAGGATATTTAAAAATTACTTGGGTTCAATTTAAATGTCTATTGACAAAGAAGAAACAACCTATATTGAATGTGAAAAACTGAAAATGGAGTGGCATTAGGTGCGTAGCAAATTAATAGAATATTGTAGAATTAAAGTGGGATGATTTGATTGGGTCTAACAAGAATTTAGTTAGAGACACTTTTGAAAAAATGTAGCTTAAGAGTATTAAATTAGGTGGCCTGTCTCCCAACATTTTCAAACATGGATGATCAACACCAAATTGTTACACACAAACCCGCCATGCTCAAAGATAGCATAATATAAATATAGGAAAATGATATATTATCTATCATATTCTCCTACTTATTCTCATTCCCATAATAAGATGACTTATATCACAAAAAGAAATATTTTATTTATTAATGATTAATTTATTAGTGATATGTGTCACTTTCTTATGAATATGAGGATTAGTAGGATATAGCATTACTCATCATAAATATAATTGTTTCAACAAGATTAGTGTATCACCACATACCTAGCGCCACATGTAAACTAAAATGTCACTGCTGATGGTTTTCAAAGAATGTTTGACCATGTGATAGAGGATTTGGTTTAGAGGTCCCACAAATTATATCACTGTATGTATTATCACCTACAATTTGTCAGAAAAATAATTAATTATTTTTAATTTAAATATATTTTTTCAATCAATCGTAGACTAATGGTACATGCAGTGACACAACTTGTGGAACAACAGATGCAATGATGTAAAAACTATATCATACTGGCCGGTTCAACTGGAAAACTGGCGAATCGGACCCCTAACCGAAAAATCGATGTACCGGACTCCTAACCGGTACGATACAGATGTTGAACCAGCCAAGTATCAAAACTGGTCAAAACCGGTGAACTGACCGATATTTGACTAAACAGACTCGTTTATACACATTTTAAAAAAAAAAACTTGAAAACTCATTACAAGTTGGCCCATCTTTCCAACCATCCTTCAACACTTCAAGGCACATGTTTCCAAGACATATTTAGATTACACATTTTGGTTCCTAATATTCGTGTGCAAGTGTAATTTTAGAGTGCTGTCTGAAGATAGGATTTGATGCAAAAATATAATCTTGATATGAGACAACTTTGACTTTTTGGTGTTAAATGTTAAAACTCCAAATTTATTTGTTTGGTAGAGTGCGTTATGAACTTGTGTCATTTATTTATATTTTGCTGTTATTAAGTGATAATTTTGGATTGATATATGTTTTATTATTTAGACTTTGAATTTGTTAAAGACTTAAAGTTGTTTGTTTATATGAATTTTGAGTAGATTATGAATATGAATTATAAATTTGAGTATCTACTTATTTGAATTTATTTTGTTATTTTATATATATATAAACAAATATATCCGGTTTAACATGTATGCAGTTTAATTACTAAACCACCGGTTGAACTACTGTCCATTATACCAGTACCTTGACCGATTTGATAATCAGTACGGTTTTAACAACACTAAATAAATGTGTTCCCTTGGTTTCTCATATAATCTGTTTGTTTGATCTATTCCTCACATTAATATTTATTTTATGAGTGATCTCAACTATTTAAAAGGTGGGTTAAAACGTCTTAAAAGTCAATTTTGAAAATAATTTTTTCTTCCTTAATAAATAATATTCTTAAAGACAGTTGCTAACATTCATTCTTTAAATAATTTATAACATCATATCTTATATATTTATTTAATTTTTTGTCTGAAATCAAATTTATGATAATTAAATAAAAACACCCGTAAATTTGACTTTGAAGTTTTACTATCCTTATAAGGGATGGAGTAAAGGCATAAAAGCAAAATGTTTGTACCTATTGTTTCCATATATATCCATGTTTAAAACCCTTATCCTTCCTAATGTGAATTGGTATAACATATATAAATCTTAAATCACAAGAAACGTGGAGTGTTTTCTCCATTATTCTTCTTAATTACTCTATCTATATCATAAAGCTTGTCACATAGTGCCATATAGATATGAAGATTGATTGATGGCTACATTTGTGTTGATAACAACATTTAGCCAAGACCCCAAAGACTATTTTTGGTAGTCACAAAACCGTTAGATGCTGAGAAAGAAAGCTTGTTAAATTGTGTTGATATGAGTGTGACAAAGATTAAGATAAGAGATAGAGAAGCCAAAATGACTAGCGATTAGATAGGTGAACAAGAAATAAAGAAAGAGCATCATATATGATAAATTGATAATAGTTGGTAGAGTTTGTTACTCACTTTCTTAGATTCTTAAGAACGAAAATTAGAAAGTAAATCAAAAGTCGTTATGAATGTTGTGGAAATTGTTAAGTAAGCATGTTGGAAATTGACACTAGAACTGAAACCAATTCCTTGTCAAAATTTGCACCCTCCCTAAGCTTCTCATTTTTCTGTCGGTTGTCTTACTTTGGATTTTCATTTTAACCTTAGTAGTAGTTATAGGGCGGAGAATGTCTCACTCATGACTCAAGTCAATTAGATTGCTCCATTTTATTACCTTTTGTTTTTAAATTTTTTATCCACAGAGAATAAAATATCATTAGAGAGATGATCCACATCATTAATCATAAGTGGGTGCTAACTTCATAATTAAACTTACAAATCTATGAAATTAAACAAGTCCATCATTTTCGTCCACATACTGGAATCTGAAATAGTACGTCCTTTAATGCTCATGCATTGCACAAGAAAAAAAAATGATATATCCTCTAATAGATTTTTTTATACCATAAAAAGATCTATAAATGATATTTTATTTATTAATATAATTAATACATGTCACTCTTATGATGGAGGATAATTTGTATATAGATCAAAATTTTGATTTTTTAATGAATTTCAAAATATTTAAGCAATGGAAAATTGAAAATATGAAGAAATTATAAAAATAAAGAAGATATAGATAAGAGAGGAAACAAGGCACAAAAAGAAGATTTGTAGTAAATATTCGTTTTCCCTATGTGATTTTGTTAGAATGTTGTCCTTTCTCAAATTGCATTCCCATTTTTGTTATGAAACATGAATGATTACACTTGATTTTTTGCTGAATGAATTATGTAACAACAGTTTTGTTTTTCCTTCTTTGAATGGTAGGGCTTCATTTAATATTTGCAGGCTGAATCTCTTGTAATGATAGATTGATATCTAACACTACTAGTGTGGTTCATACATCTTGTGAAAATTGAAATTTCAGCTCATTAACTTTGCTACTCAGGATTAGTATAAGAAGTATATTAAAATGGGTGCATATGTTGTCTCATGTCACTCCATGTGCCATAACTTATGATTGGTCAGAAAATCATGGCAGGTGTCACCCATTCCAAATGGTGTGATTAGACTCTAGTTTTCTCCATTCTTCCACCATATTCTTGCACATTTTTTCATTCCACTTATTCAAAAGGGTGTGATTAGATTCCAAAGGATTGAAGCCAAAAACAGTAGTATTTACATACATGAACAGAGAAGAAGGGTAAATGCATATATTGTAACACAATGGGTGCTTTATAAATAACACTATTTTATTCAGTGGTTGAAGGTATTGCAAAATCATCACCAGAACTGGATGATACCTCTGCCTCTGGTCTAATATGTTCTAGCTGCTGCAGAACTTGCTGAGCTTCTGGTCGTGCTGATGGAGAAGGATCAACACAGTGCAAAGCAAGCTTCAAAGTGTTTAGCAACTCGTCACCATTTGTCGATGCATCTCTCATCAACTCGATGTCGAAAACCTCATTCGTCCACTCCTCTTTGACAATGGAAGCAACCCACTGAGGTAAATCCACACCATTCATAGCCTCACCAGGTGGCTTCCCTGTTAGGAGTTCTAACAAGATAACACCAAGACTGTATACATCTGTTTTTGTGTTGGCTTTCTTCAGCTTTGAGAGTTCGGGTGCTCGGTATCCCAAGGCTCCGGCAGTTGCAATCACGTTAGAGTTAACACCAGTTGTCATTAACCGAGCGAGACTAAAATCGGCTATTTTTGCATTTGTATTCTCATCTAGCAATACATTGCTGGATGTAAGGTTCCCATGTACAATGTTCTCATGGGAATGAAGGTAAAACAAGCCATGAGCCATGCCCTGCGCAATTTTCATCCTCGTTGGCCAATCAATGATTGTTTCGGACCCGCGAGCTGCATTAAAATGAAAAAAACCCTATGTTAATAAGCTATGGAAGCTGTTCCTCAAGTCTGTATAAGGGCATCGAGGTGGCATAATAATGGTTAAAACTATAATCACACTGTAAAAGCTGTAGAGCTGATTTAATAATGCTCATTTCGACTTCGAGTATATAAACATTGTAATAGCAAACTATGGAGACTTACCATGTAGGAAAGAAGCAAGGCTTCCTTTAGGCATGTAATCAAAGACCAGAAGCTTTTCTCCTTTTGGTCCCAAATAATAGGCTCTTAGTGCCAAAAGATTTGGATGCCGAATTCTCCCTAGAACACTAACTTCCGATTCGAATTCTCTCTGACCTTTAGTGATCTTTTCCCTCAATCTTTTCACTGCAGCTTGACTTCCATCTTCTAATGTAGCCTTATACACAGTTCCATATGTGCTCTTTCCCATTATTTCTGCTGTTGCACACAAGAGATCATCAGCTGTAAAAGCCAGTGGT